>NC_088703.1:18879521-19066262 GCF_028017835.1 Emys orbicularis | reverse complement strand
GAGCGCTGACCCGCTCTCCCCCCTCCCCCCGCGGCGCTGACCCGCGCTCTCCCCCTCCCCCCCCGCGGCGCTGACTCCGCTCTCTCCCCCTCCCCCCGCGGCGCTGTCCCGCTCTCCCCCCTCCCCCCGCGTGGCGACCCGCTCTCCTCCTCCCCCCACCCCCCGTGGCACTGACCTGCTCTCCCCCTCCCCCCCGCAGCACTGATCTGCTCTCTCTCCTCCCCCCCGCGGCGCTGACCCGCTCTCTCTCCTCCCCCCCGCGGCGCTGACCCGCTCTCTCTCCTCCCCCCCGCGGCGCTGACCCGCTCCTCCCCCTCCCCCTGAAGCGCTGACCCGCGCTCTCTCCCGTCCTCCGCGGCGCTGACCCCACTCTCCCCCCCCCCTCCTGGCGCTGACCCCGCCCTCTCCCCCTCCCCCCGCGGCACTGACCCCGCTCTCTCCCCCCCCTCGGCACTGACCCGCTCTCTCTCCTCCCCCCCCGCAGCACTGACCCGCTCTCCCCCCTCCCCCCCACGCGGCGCTGACCCGCTCTCTCCCCCCTCCGCCCCCCGCGGCGCTGACCCGCTCTCTCCCCCCCCTCCGCCCCCCGCGGCACTGACCATCTCCTCCCCCCTCCCCCCCGGCGGCACTGACCCGCTCTCTCTCCTCCCCCCGCGGCGCTGACCCGCTCTCCCCCTCCCCCCGGCGGTGCTGTCCCGCTCTCCCCCCCTCCCCCCGCGTGGTGACCCGCTCTCCTCCTCCCCCCCCGCGGCACTGACCTGCTCTCTCTCCTCCCCCCCGCGGCGCTGACCCGCTCTCCCCCCTCCCCCCTGAAGCGCTGACCCGCTCTCCCCCCCTCCCCCCGCGGTGCTGACCCGCTCTCCCCCCCCTCCCCCGGCGGCGCTGTCCCGCTCTCCCCCTCCCCACCCCGCGGTGCTGACCCGCTCTTTCCCCCCTCCCCACCCGACGCTGAGCCGCTCTCTCTCCTCCCCTCGGCGGTGCTGTCCCGCTCTCCCCCCTCCCCCCGCGTGCCTGACCCGCTCTCCCCCTCCGCCCGCGGCGCTGACCCGCTCTCCCCCCCCCCCCCCCCCGCGGGCGCTGACCCGCTCTCTGCCCCGCAGGGTGGAGGAGGGAGGCAGCCCAGAAGAACCAGGTGCTGAAGGCCCTGCGGGAGCTGCAGGCCCAGCTGACGGAGCTGCAGGAGGACGTGGAGACGGAGCGGGCGGCTCGGGCCAAGGCCGAGAAGCAGCGACGGGACCTGGGCGAGGAGCTGGAGGCCCTGAAAACCGAGCTGGAGGATACGCTGGACTCCACAGCCACCCAGCAGGAGCTACGGTGCGGTGCTGCCCATGTCCCCCGCGCCTGGCTCGGCTCCCCCCAGAGCTAGCCGCATCCCCGCGCACCTTGCCCAGAGCCAGCTGCATCCCCGCGCACCTTCCCTGGAGTCGCCCACGTCCCCGGGCCTGGCTCGGCTCCCCCCAGAGCTAGCCGCATCCCCGCGCACCTTGCCCAGAGCCAGCCGCGTCCCCGCGCATCTTCCCCAGAGCCGCCCACGTCCCCGGGCCTGGTTCGCCTCCCCCGAGAGCCAGGCGCATCCCCCGCGCACCTTCCCCAGAGCCACCCCGTGTACCCCAGGCATGGCTCGCCTCCCCCCAGAGCCAGCTGCATCCCTGCGCACCTTCCCCAGAGCCAGCCGCATCACCGCACACCTTCCCCGGAGCCGCCCATGTCCCTGGGCCTGGCTCGCCTCCCCCCAGAGCCAGCCGCATCCCCTCACACCTTCCCCGGAGCCGCCTGCCTCCTCGGGCCTGGCCT
The DNA here is from genome assembly GCF_028017835.1 of Emys orbicularis. Taxonomy (NCBI): domain Eukaryota; kingdom Metazoa; phylum Chordata; order Testudines; family Emydidae; genus Emys; species Emys orbicularis. The sequence goes on along the minus strand of NC_088703.1, from coordinate 19,064,468 downwards.
GCCTATCCCTGGGTTTGGCGTGCACCATCCCCTGAGCCCCACCTGCCTCCCCCAGAGCCAGCCGCATCCCTCTGTGCCTGGCCTGTCTAGCCCTGGGGCTGGCTGTGTCCCCAGGCCTGGCCCACCTCACCCCAGAGCCAGCTGCATTCCCACGCACCTAGTCCACTTCCCCCGGGAGCCGGCCACGTCCCCACACACCCACGACCGCCTCCCCCCAGAGCCAGCTGCATCCCTGTGCACCCAAGTCCCCGTGCACCCAGCCCACCCCACCTCTCAGCATAGGGCGAGGGGGCCCTGGAGAAGTAGCCCCTGAGCGCTTCCCCGCCCGTGGCTCACCGCTGCCCCCTGCAGGTCGAAGCGGGAGCAGGAGGTGGCCGAGCTGAAGAAGGGGATCGAGGACGAGGTGAAGGTGCACGAGGCCCAGGTGGTGGAGATGCGCCAGCGACATGCCCACGCCCTGGAGGAGCTGTCCCGAGCAGCTGGAGCAGTCGCGCCGGGTAGGGGGCCGGGAGGGGAAGGGTCCTCCATGGGGCTAGGTCCCCCCCTGCATCAGCCCCCCTGCTCTTCCATGCCCAGACCTCCATCATGCCGGGCTCCCCCAGCCTTCCCCCCTTCCACCTCCCCCCGGTGCTGCCTGGGGAGAGCTCAGTGGGGTCAGCACGGGCAGGGGCTGGGAGCCAGGACTCCTGGGTTCTCTCCCTGGCTCTGGGGAGGGGAGTGGGGGGCTAGTGGTGAGAGCAGGGGGGCTGGGACTGGCAGGCCGGACTCCTGGGTTCTCTCCCTGGCTCTGGGAGGGGAGTGGGGGCTAGTGGTGAGAGCAGGGGGGCAGGCCCTGGCAGGCCGGACTCCTGGGTTCTCTCCCCTGGCTCTGGGAGGGGAGTGGGGGCTAGTGGTGAGAGCAGGGGGGCAGGCCCTGGCAGGCCGGACTCCTGGGTTCTCTCCCTGGCTCTGGGAGGGGAGTGGGGGCTAGTGGTGAGAGCAGGGGGGCAGGGGACTGGCAGGCCGGACTCCTGGGCTCTCTCGGGCTCTGGTGTGGGGTGTTAGCTCTGTATGAGGTGGTTCTCGGCCCCGCAGGTGAAAGGCGCCCTGGAGAAGGCGAAGCAGACGCTGGAGGGGGAGAAGGTGGAGCTGGTGCAGGAGGTGAAGGGACTGCAGGCCCGCCCGGCTGGACTCAGACCAGCGCCGCAAGAAGCTGGAAGGGCAGGTGCAGGAGCTGCAGATCCGGGCCAGCGAGGCCCGAGCGAGCCAAGGCCGAGCTCGCCGACCGCGTGGGCAAGCTGCAGGTGAGACCCCCCTGGATCGGACCCATGGATCCCACCCCCTCCATCTACCCTGTTATCCCGCCCCCTCCATCACCCCTCTGAGCCCATCTACCCCCGGTATCCTGCCCCCTCCATCACCCCTCTGAGCCCATCTACCCCGGTATCCTGCCCCCTTCCTGCCCCCTGGATCGGACCCATGCATCCCGCCCCCCTCCATCTACCCCGGTATTCTGCCCCCTCCATGCCCCCTGGATTGGACCCATGGATCCCCGCCCCCTCCATCTACCCTGTTATCCCGCCCCCTCCATCACCCCTCTGGGCCCATCTACCCTGGTATCCCACCCCCTCCATCACCCCTCCGAGCCCATCTACCCGGTATCCTGCCCCCTGGATCAGACCCATGGATCCCACCCCGTCCATCTACCCTGTTATCCCGCCCCCTCCATCACCCCTCTGGGCCCATCTACCCCGGTATCCTGCCCCCTCCATGCCCCCTGGATTGGACCCATGGATCCCGCCCCCTCCATCTACCCTGTTATCCCGCCCCCCTCCATCACCCCTCTGGGCCCATCTACCCTGGTATCCCGCCCCCTCCATCACCCCTCTGAGCCCATCTACCCCGGTATCCTGCCCCCTTCCTGCCCCCTGGATCGGACCCATGGATCCCGCCCCCTCCATCTACCCCGGTATTCTGCCCCCTCCCTTCCCCCTGGATCACACCCCCACACCCATCTACCCCCTGGTATCCTGCCCTCTCCATCCCACCCACGGGCCCATCTACCCCATATCCTGCCCCCCTCCATCACCCCCTGCAGGCCCATCTACCCCAGTATGCCGCCCCCTCCCTGCCCCCTGGATCAGACCCATGGATCCTGCCCCCTCCACCTACCCCAGTATCCTGCTGCCTCCCTGTCCCCTGGTCCATCTACCCCAGTATCCCACCCCCCTCCCTGGGTCCCATCTAAGCTGGTATCCTGCTTCCTCCATCACCTCCCGGGCCCCATCTACCCCAGTATCCTGCCCCCCCCCCCCGATCACACCCTGTGGGATGACGGGGGGCCATGGAGCAGGGTCGCTGAGCCCCCCCCGCCCCGTCTCCCCCCGGGCAGAGTGAGCTGGACAGCGTCTCGGGGGCCCTGGGCACCACGGAGTCGAAGACGACCAAGCTCGCCAAGGAGCTGGCCAGCGTGGAGTCCCACCTGCAGGATGCCCAGGTAGGGGCTGAGCCCAGCAGGTGCCGGGTTGGGGGAGTGGTTTGGGGCGGGGGGACGGGGTTGGGAATGGGGCCTGGGTGGGGGGGAGCAACGTGGGGTGGGGATGGGGAAGCGGGGCCTGAGCGGTGTGGGGAGGGTGGTGTCTGGTAGGCACAGGGCAGCTCTGCCCCTGGGCCTGGGGGTCTGGCAGGGGGCTGTGGTGGGGTCTCTGCCCCGGGGTCGGGGGGAGGGGCCTGCGGCGGGGTCTCTGCCCTGGGGGGCTGGGGGTGGGGGGCGGGGCCTGCGGTGGGGTCTCTGTCCCCGGGGTCAGGGCCTGCGGCGGGGTCTCTGTCCCGGGGACAGGGGGCGGGGCCTGCGGTGGGGTCTCTGTCCTGGGGTCAGGGGGCGGGGCCTGCGGTGGGGGTCTCTGGTTGGGGGGAGGGGCCTGCGGCGGGGTCTCTGCCCCGGAGTCGGGGGGGCGGGGCCTGCGGCGGGGTCTCTGTCCTGGGGTCAGGGGGCGGGGGCCTGCGGTGGGGTCTCTGGTCGGGGGGGAGGGGCCTGCGGCGGGGTCTCTGTCCCGGGGTCAGGGGGGCGGGGCCTGCGGCGGGGTCTCTGCCCCGGGGTTGGGAGTCGGGGCCTGTGGCGGGGTCTCTGGTCGGGGGGAGGGGCCTGCGGCGGGGTCTCTGCTGGGGTCGGGGGGGGAGGGGCCTGTGGCGGGGTCTCTGCCCCGGGGTCGGGGGGGGAGGGGCCTGCGGCAGGGTCTCTGACTCTCCCCCTCCCTGCCCCAGGAGCTGCTGCAGGAGGAGACGCGGCAGAAGCTGGCGCTGGGCTCGCGGGTGCGGCAGCTGGAGGAGGAGAAGGGCGCCGTGCTGGAGCAGCTGGAGGAGGAGGAGGCTGCGAAGGCCAACTTCAGCCGCCAGATCCAGGCCCTGCAGCAGCAGGTGAGCCCGGCCCGGGGCCGCAGGGGGGTGCAGCCAGCCCGGAGCTGGTTCCGTGTGCACAGCAGTGGGGGGTGCCGCGGGGGCACTGTGAGGGTGCAGGGGATGCAGTGGGTGCCAAGTGCTGGCGCAGTGTGAGGGGCACAGTGGGTGCTATGTGAGGGGTGCCAGGGGGGCAGTGTGGGGATGCAGTGAAGGGGACGCAGTGGGTGCACAGCACTGCTGCAGTGTGCTTGGCACGGCGGGTGCAGTGTTTCCTGCCCCGGCCCCCTCTTTGTTCTGTCCCTGCTCGCGTCCCAGCATCTCCCAAGGGCAGGGCCATTTGCTGGTTGGGGTGGGGAGCGTGTCCTGGGACTGGCTGCCTTGGTATGGGGGGCTGTGGGGGCACGTTGAGCCAGCCGGCTCCAGGGTGGGGGGTTCCGGGGGCCCGTGGGACCGGCTGGCTCCGTGTGGGGGGGCTGTGGGGTCGCGTGGGGCCGTCCTGCTCTGGGGTGGGGGGCTGTGGGGGCACATGGGGCCGGCTGGCTCCGGAGTGGGGGGCTCCGGGGGCACGTGGGGCCGCCCTGCTCTGGGTTGAGGGGATATGGGGGCGCGTGGGGCCGGCCGGCTCCAGAGTGGGGGGCTCCGGGGGCGCGTGGGGCCAGCCGGCTCCAGGGTGGGGGGCTCCGGGGGCACGTGGGGCCGGCCGGCTCCGGGGTGGGGGGCCCCACGCCCCGGCTGACCCCGCTGCCGGCAGGTGGTGGATGCGCGGCGGAAGTTGGAGGAGGACGCGGGCACGGCGGAGGCGCTGGAGGAGGCCCGGCGGCGGGCGGCCCGGGAGCTGGAGCTGCTGGGGCAGCGCTGGGAGGAGAAGGCGCAAGCGGCTGAGAAGCTGGAGAAGACCCGGGCGCGGCTGCAGCAGGAGCTGGACGACGCCAGCCTGGAGCTGGGCCAGCAGCGCCAGGCTGTGGCCAACCTGGAGCGCCGGCAGAAGAAGTTTGACCAGGTGAGGGCGCAGTCCCCTGCCCCCGATCCTTCACTGCTCCCCACCCGTCCCTGCTGCTGCATACTGCCCCACCCCCCCGCTGCTCCCCCCCACATGCTCCCCCACACTGTCCCCACCCTCCACTGCTCCCCTCCCCCGTAGTCCCCACCCCTGCTTCCTCCCTGCCCCTCGCAGCTGCTTCCCCCCCCACTGCCCTCCTTCCCCCTTTCCTCCCACACTGATCCCAACCCCCCCATGCTACCCTCCCCCACAGCCGCTGACTCCTCCATCCACCAACCTCCCCATCCAACAGCCACTGACTTCCCCCTCCCCACGTCCCACCAACCCTCCACTGCTACTGATCCTCCCAAATCCTACTCACCCCTCCCCTGACCCTCCCTCCGGCCCCCCAGCCTGGCCAGGGCTCCCCTTCCCCACCCCCCAGCCTGGCCAGGCCCCCCCTGACGCGCTGGTCCCCGGCAGATGCTGGCGGAGGAGAAGCTGGTGTCGGCGCGCCACGCGGAGGAGCGGGACCGGGCCGAGGCCGAGGCCCGGGAGAAGGAGACCAAGGTGCTGTCGCTGACCCGGGCGCTGGAGGAGTCGCTGGAGCTGCGGGAGGAGCTGGACCGGCAGAACAAGCAGCTCCGGGCTGAGCTGGACGACCTGGTCAGCTCCAAGGACGACGTCGGCAAGAACGTAAGGAGCCCCGCCCGGACGCCTGGGTTCCGCCACCACCTCGGCGTGGGGAGGGAGGCCTGGGCTGGGAGCCAGGATTCCTGGGTTCTCTCCCCAGCTCTGGGAGGGGTATGGGGTCTAACACAGCTGTATGTACCTGGGAGGGCCATGGCATGGTGCATTCTGGGAGCCCTGGTGTGGTGCACGTTGGGAGCCCTGGGCCGTGCCCCCGGGAGGGCCATGGCGCGGTGCATGCTGGGGACGGCGGCGCGGTGCATGCTGGGAGCCCTGGTGCGGTGCATGCTGGGAGCTCTGGGCCGTGCCCCCGGGAGGGCTGTGGTGCGGTGCATGCTGGGAGCCCTGGTGCGGTGTATGCTGGGGGCCCTGGTGTGGTGCATGCTGGGAGCTCTGGGCCGTGCCCCCGGGAGGGCCGTGGTGCGGTGCATGCTGGGAGCCCTGGTGCGGTGTATGCTGGGGGCCCTGGTGCGGTGCATGCTGGGAGCTCTGGGTCGTGCCCCCGGGAGGGCCGTGGCGCGGTGCATGCTGGGGACGGCAGCGCGGTGCATGCTGGGAGCCCTGGTGCGGTGCATGCTGGGAGCTCTGGGCCGTGCCTCCAGGAGGGCCGTGGTGCGGTGCCTGCTGGTGATGCTGGCTCAGTGCACTCTTGGAACCCTGGTCCGTGCCCTCCCGCAGGTGCACGAGCTGGAGCGGTCGAAGCGGGCGCTGGAGCAGCAGGTGCAGGAGATGCGGGCGCAGCTGGAGGAGCTGGAGGACGAGCTGCAGGCCACGGAGGACGGGAAGCTGCGGCTGGAGGTGACCCTGCAGGCCATGAAGGCGCAGCACGAGCGGGACCTGCAGAGCCGCGACGACAGCAACGACGACAAGAAGAAGCTGCTTGCCAAGCAGGTGGGGGCGGCCGGGGGGTGCCGGGGCTGGGCTGGCGGCAGGCCGGGGCCTGCTGGGCGCAGGGCGGGCACTGGCCGTGGGTGACCCCTGCCCCCCCCCCCCCAGGTGCGGGACCTGGAGCAGGAGCTGGATGGCGAGCGGAAGCAGCGGGCCCAGGTGGGGGCGGCGCGGAAGAAGCTGGAGCTGGACCTGCAGGAGGTGCTGGGACAGATCGACGCCGCCAACAAGGGGCGCGAAGAGGCTGTCAAGCAGCTCCGGAAACTGCAGGTGGGGTGTGTGGCTTGGGGCCGGGGGAGGGGCCTGGGGGCCGGGGGAGGGGCCTGGGGGCTGGGGGCGGAGCCGGGGGGACTAGGGGAGGGGCATCGGGCACCCAACTGGGCCACAGGGGAAGCCAGAAGGGGAGCAATGCATGCTGGGAGCTGGAGTATCTTGTTCTTTCTCCTCCTGCATTATTGGACCCTGGCATCCGGGCCCCCCAGCGGTGGGGCTTGCTCTGCGTTACGGGACTCCGGCGTCCGGATGCCCCAAGAGTGGAACTTACCCTTCATTATGGGACCCCGGCGTCCGGTGGGGGAGTCTCTCACTTGCTCTCAACCCATCCCCTGCAGGCCCAGATGAAGGAGCTGTGGCGGGAGATGGAGGAGTCGCGCACGTCCCGCGAGGAGATCTTCATCCAGTCCAGGGAGAACGAGAAGAAGCTGAAAAACTTGGAGGCGGAGCTACTTCAGCTGCAGGAGGTGAGGGGGTGGGGCTCTTTCATTTGGGGGCTGGGCTAGTGCAGCGACATGAGGCGAGGGGGTGGAGCTATTGTGGTGGGGGTGGGTACGTGCTGTGGGGGGGTGTCAACACCCCACGAGCACAGCCAAGCCCCCCCCCCACCCCTGACCCCTCCCCTGCCCGTTCCAGGAGCTGGCGGCGGCCGAGCGAGCCAAGCGGCAGGCGCAGCAGGAGCGTGACGACCTGGCCGACGAGCTGGCCAATGGCGCCAGCGGCAAGTGAGTGCCCCGCCCACTGCATAGGCCCCGCCCACTGCTGTAGGATCCGCCCCTGGTGATGATGAGTGCCCTGGGCCCTGCCTGCTGCACAAAGCCCGCTCCCCCTGCCCGTGGTGGGCCCCGCCCTGCCACTCCCCTGCTGTCTGGCCTGTTGTGAGCTCCACCCCCTGCTGCCATGGGCCCCGCCCCCTGTCCCTGCCCCACCCACTGCCACGCCCTCTGTCCCTGCCCCATGCCTGCCCCACCCATGTCCCGCCCCTGCCCCACCCCTGCCTTACCCATGCCCCCATGTATGCCATGCCCATGCCCCACCCCATCCTTTCACTTGCCCTGCCCACTGCCCCATGCCCCGCCCACACCCCTTTGTGAACACCGTGCCCCCAGCCGCTGCCGATGCCACGACCATTCTCCTGGGCACGGAGCAGGAGCTGCTCGCGCCAGAACCGCCCCTGCCCCGGGCTCCCAGCCCCACTCAGCCCGGCCCCGCCTCCCTGCAGGTCGGCGCTGCTGGATGAGAAGCGGCACCTGGAGGCCCGGATTGGGCAGCTGGAGGAGGAGCTGGACGAGGAGCAGAGCAACACGGAGCTGCTGAACGACCGTTACCGCAAGCTGAGCCTGCAGGTGGGCGCGGGGGGGGGGGGTGTGAGTGTGTGTTGAGAACCCTGCACCCCAGCGCCCCCCGCCGAGCCCGCTCCCCGCGGCCCAGTGCCCCCCGCCGAGCCCCTGCGCCCCCCCGCCGAGCCCGCTCCCCGCGGCCCAGCACCCCCCGCCGAGCTCCCCGCGGCCCAGCGCCCCCTTGTGCCACCCTAGGGCTTCGGGGCCTGCACTGCCTGCCAGGGGATGCGCCCGCTGGGGCAGGGGCTCCCAGGCGCCGCGTGACCAGCCCCCGCCCCCCCGCAGGTGGAGACGCTGACGACGGAGCTGGGGGCCGAGCGCAGCTTCTCGCAGAAGGCGGAGAACGCCCGGCAGCAGATGGAGCGGCAGAACAAGGAGCTGCGGGCCAAGCTGGGCGAGCTGGACTCCTCCGTCAAGGCCAAGTACAAGCTGACCATCGCCACCCTGGAGGCCAAGGTGGCCCAGCTGGAGGAGCAGTTGGAGCAGGAGTCCAGGTGACCCTGGGGCCAGGCGGGCGGGGGGTGGGCGGGGGGGGGCTACCCAGCATGCCCTGGGGCTGGACAGCAGGGTAGGGGTAGGGGGGCAGAGTTGGGAACCAGGTACCCAGCATGCTCTGGGGCTGTATCCCCTGGGGTATAACCCACTGCTGTGGGACCAGGGGGCCTGACTACCCAGAATGCCCCTGGGGCGGGGGGCTTGCCGTTTGTCTACCCAGAACCCTCTGGGGGGTCACAGAAGGGATGTGGCTGCCCTGGGGGATTCTGGGTACGGTGCACCCCCCCTTGAGCCTGGTGCTGACCCCCCCGTGTCCCTCCCGGCTCAGGGAGCGGATCCTGTCTGGGAAGCTGGTGCGTCGGGCGGAGAAGCGGCTGAAGGAGGTGGTGCTGCAGGTGGAGGAGGAGCGTCGGAGCGCCGACCAGTTCAAGGACCAGGTATGTGCCCGCCCCATGGCGTCTCCCCCCGACCCCCTGCCCTGCCCCATGGCGCCCCCTGCCAGCCCCATGGCCTGCTCGGCCCCTCGTGGCACAGCACCCCCCCCCCGCCGACACCAATACCCTGCAGCACGGCATCCCCCACTGACCCACTACCCTGCCCTGCCCCACAGCGCCCCCTACCAGCCCCGTGCCCTGCCCCACGGTGCCCCCTGCCAGCCCCATGGCCTGCTTGGCCCCTCGTGGCACAGCACCCCCCCCCGCCGACACCAATACCCCACAGCACGGCATCCCCCACTGACCCACTGCCCTGCCCAGCCCCATGGTGCCTCCTGCCAGCCCCCTGCCATGCCCTGCTTGGCCCCTCGTGGCACAACGCACCCCCCGCCAGGCCCCTGCCAAACCTCCCCCCGCCGGCACGTGTGGCCCAGCGCCCCGCACTTCCTGTGGCACAGAGCCCCCTAGTGCCGCCCCCCTGCCCTGCCCTGCCCCCGCCGAGCCGCCCGCTCCGTGCCCGGCAGGTGGAGAAGGGCCACATCCGGCTGAAGCAGCTGAAGCGGCAGCTGGAGGAGGCGGAGGAGGAGGTGTCGCGGGCGAACTCCAGCCGGCGCCGCATGCAGCGGGAGCTGGACGACGTCACTGAGTCGGCCGAGTCCATGAACCGCGAGGTCACCACGCTGCGCAACCGGCTCAGGTGACCGGGGGGCGCTGGGCACTGGGGGGGGGCAGGGGCACCAGGCGGTGGCTGGTGGCACCGGGGGATTGCTGTGAACTGGAGGACGAGCCCTCGAGGTGCCGGGGGGCGGGAATTTGAACCCGGCTGCTCTAGGGGGCCTGGGTCCTACAGAGGGGGTCAGAAACCGGCTCTCCCCGCAGGGCTGCGGGGGGGGGGGGGGGGGGATGGAACCTGGCTCTCCCCGCGGGGCTGGGGGGGAGCTGGGGGGGGGTGGAACCCGGCTCTCCCCGTGGGGCTGGCGGGGGACCCAGCTCTCCCCACCTGGCCGCTGGGCACCCATCTAATTCCTACCATACTGATGAGTCCTGACCCCAGAGCTCTTCCCGCCGTGCCCCAGACAGCCCCCTCAGGGATGGGGGTCGGTCCGGCTCTCGGGGGCAGGGTGGGGGGCGTGTGCTGCTTGGGGCCAGCTGGTGCTGGAGAAGGGTGTCAGCCGGGCAGCGCCACCAAGGCTCAGGTGAAAGGGGTCTATGCGCAGCACAATAGTTCAGCACAGGAGGGGAAACTGAGGCACGGGCCGGGGGTGGGACCCGCAGAAGAGCCACGAAGAGAACCCAGGCGTCTGGGCTCCCAGCCCTTCCCCCCCCCCGACCCGCCTGCTGTGTCCACTAGCCCCCATCTCTCCGTGGCTGGGGCGGTCTCTGTCTCTCTCTCTCTCACTTTCTCCGTCTCTCCTGTTTCCTTCTCTCTCTTCCGACCCCCCAGCAAGTTGGAGCGTCTCCAGCGCAAGTACGTCCCCCCCCCCCGGCTCCTGCTGCCCCCCGACATGCCAGCCCTGTGTGCTGTGTGGCAGTGCCTGCTCCCAGCGCCCCGCGGGGGGGGGGGGGGTCTGCTTGTGTGTGTGTGTGGAGGGGGGGGGAGGGGCTGAGCCATCGACTGGGAAAGGGATCCCCCCGAGTTCCCTCTGCCCCCTCCTGGGGTCCCCCAATCCAAACTCCCCTCCCCCCACCAACAGTCCCCCTGTCCGAGCTCCCTCTGCCCCCTCTTGAGCTCAGGAAGTCCCCCCCCCCCGCGCTGTGGGATCCCGCTCCCGACCCATTCTCTTCCCCTCCCCCACCACACACGGCCCCCCCCCCCAGTACAGTCCCAGGCACCGGCTGGTGGGGGGCAGTTACCGGCGTCGGGGGGGGCCCTCGGATCCCCAGGCTCTGCTGTGTGACGCTGCTGCTGCGGTCAGCTTGGGGGGGTTGGCGGGGCTGCCGGGGGGGGGGGCGTGTGGGGCCAAGTGTGTCATGTCTAGCCTCTTCCGGCAAGGGCGCCGGGCAGGGCGGGGCGGGGGTGCTGTGGGGGGTGTGGGCATGGGGTGTGGGGCCTCCAAGGAGGGCGCTGCTGGTTGTGGGGGGTACTGGGGGCACCGTGGGGGTGCTGGCTGTGGTGGGGGCCCAGGGGGTGGGAGCAGGGGAGCTGGCGGGGGGGGGAAGGGGGCAACAGTGCTAGCTGGGGGGGACCCTGTGGGACCAGGGGAGCACTGTTGAAGCTGGGGTGCTGGCTGTGGGGGGCCCTAGGGAGGTGAACTAGGGGCCACGGTGGGGGCGCTGACTTGGGGCCCGCCGTGGGAGCAGGCAGGAGTGCTGTGGGGGGCCCATGGCCCGGACTGACCCCTCTTTCCCCCCCAGGCGCGGCCCCCTGACGTTCACCACCCGCACGGTGCGTCAGGTCTTCCGGCTGGAGGGCGTCTCAGACGATGAGGCCGACGGGCCCGACGCGGAGACCCCGGCCCCCGACCACCAGCCGCAGCCCCCCCCGGCCGAGCCCCCCGCCCCGTGAGGAGCCCTGGGACCGGGCCCCCCGGCGCAGCGACGAAGCCAGGCTCAGCACTGGGCCTTGGGCCCCATCCCGGCCCCACGCTGGGGGCTGGTCGCAGATCAGGCAGCACTTTAGAATGGGGGGCTCTGGGGGGGTGGCTGCATCCTAACTAGATCCCCTATGAAATAACCCCCCTGCCCCCCACCAGGATCTGACCGCTGGGGGGCACAGCATCAGCACCCCCCCTTGGGATCCCCCCCGACCCAGCACCACCAGCCTGGGATCTGCCCCCCCCAAATCAACACTCCCCCTGGCCTGGGATCCCCCCTCACCCAGCACCCCCCACCTGGGATCCCCCCTGGACCCAGCACACTCCCGCTGACCTGGGATCCCCCCGACCCAGCACCCCCCCGCCTGTTCAGCCCCAGGACTAGAGGGGCCGCCCGAGCACATTCCCCCGCTTCCCCGCGTCATGCTCCCCTGTGGGGTGGGGCTGGCCGGGGGCGCCCCCCACCCTATACCCTGGAAGAAGCAGGCACTGAAGGGTTAACGGGCTCCCTGGGGCCGAACCCCCCCCTCAGATCCAGTTCTGGGCCCCACGTGTGTGTCACCCCTGGCTGCTGGGTCTGGCCCCCGCCTGGGCACCCCGGCCTCCGGCCCAGCCATCAGGGGCACCCGGGGCCTCATTGGCTTCAGCCCCCTCCCTGCCCTCTGGAGCCGCCCCGCCCCCCGGGCCCATCTACCCCGGTGACCCGCCCCCTCCCTGCCCTCTGGAGCCGCCCCGCCCCCCGGGCCCATCTACCCCGGTGACCCGCCCCTCCCTGCCCTCCCTGGGCCCATCTACCCCGGTATCCCGCCCATCTAGCCCCACATCCTGCCCCCCCCCATCCCTTTGAGGATCGGGACGCTGAGTTTTCCCACATCTCAGCAGCTCAGTGTAAACCCTAGTGGGCCCCTGTGGGGTTACGGCCAATACACAGGACCCCCCCCCTCCGCCCCCAATGGCCACAGGAGAGATGGAAACTCTTTGCTAAGCCCTCCCCCCCTCCCCCCGCTTCAGCAAACGCTGGGTCGCCAAATCCCCCCCCCCCTCCCCCGGGCCCCTTTTCCTAGCGTCTCTTGGCCTTTGGCTGTGGGGGTCACCCCCTCTCCCCGGTTGGATCCTGCCCCCCCCGTGTTATTCTCTCCGCACAGTGATTTGCGGGGGGGGGCTCCTAAGGTGGCTGGGTCTGGAGCCGTTGGCTTGTGGGCTGCGTGGGGCCGTTGTGGGGTGTTTTGGCCCCCGGGGCGGGCGCTGGCTGGGTGAGGACGCGGGGGGTTCTGTTTGCTTTTCGTTTTACCCCCCGGTTTGTGTCTTCTATTAAAGTTCATCTCGGATTCCCCGCGCGTGGCTGCCTGGTGGGGCCGGACGGGCGGGCGAGACGCACACAGGAGATGCGAAGAGACGGGGGTGGTTTATTGACACCCCCAGCTTGGAGCGTGGGGGGGGGGGGGATTAAAAGCTGGGGCCTGCCCCTCACGGCGTTTCCAGGGGAGCTGAGTTTGGCCGGGACCCCGGCACCCGGCCTAGGCCCCATCGCAGTCACCGGAGGCAGAGACCAAAGCTACAATCTTAGTGCAGGGGAGGAGCCGGGGAGAGAACCCAGGAGTCCTGGCTCCTGGCCCCCGCTGCTCTAAGCACTAGACCCCGCTCCCCTCCCAGGGCCAGGGAGAGGACCTGGAGTCCTGGCTCCCGGCCTCTGCTGCTCTAACCACTAGAAACAACTCCCCTGGAGAGAACCCAGGAGTCCTGGCTCCCGGCCCCCGCTGCTCTAACCACTAGACCCCACTCCCCTCTCAGGGCCAGGGAGAGAACCTGGAGTCCTGGCTCCCGGCCCCTGCTGCTCTAACCACAAGACACAACTCCCCCGGAGAGAACCCAGGAGTCCTGGCTCCCGGCCCCCTTCCGTTCCCAGAGCCAGGGAAAGAACCCAGGAGTCCTAGCTCAACCCCCCGCCCGCCCCTGCTCTAACCACTAGATCCCACTCCCCTCCCAGGAGAGAACCCAGGAGTCCTGGCTCCCAGCCCCCCGCCCCCCATCCTGCTGGCCCCTGTCACTGTAGCCCTGCCCCCCTGCCAACCCTTGCTCCGGTGCCTGGCTTTTGCTCGCCAGCCGCTGCCCGTCGCCCGGCAGAGCAGGTGCTTTCTTCCCCGGGGATTAGCCTGGCAAGGCCGAGGGAGAAGCTGCTGGAGCCCCTCGTGCCCAGGGTGGGGCCGGCACAGCTGGGGGAGGGACCCGGGGGGGGGCTCTCTCTTTGCTGACCCCAAGGGCAGACACGGTACCGGCTTGTGCCACCTCCCTCGTGGGCAGCGCGTCACGAGCTGGGCACAGGGGGCATGCCCCCCCCACTGTGGTAGTGCCTGGGGGGCTCTAGTTACCTCCCCCCGGCGTAGAAACCCAGCCCCCCCCACATGTCCATTTCATATAGGGGTCCCCAAAGGTACCGCAGGAGGTACAACACCTCCCAGAGCCGGGGAGAGAACCCAGGAGTCCTGCCCCCCACCTTCCCTCCCAGCGCAGCCGGCTGCGGAGAACCCAGGAGTCCTGGCGCCTTGTTTCTCGCTGGGGCTGTTCCTTTTGCATCTGGTCCCGGCTGTGCAGGGTTGAGGGGTCGCTGGGGGCTGATGCATCGTCCTCACGGGGGGCTGGCGAGGGGGGGGGGCGTGTCCAGGGCCCGGCTGCAGGGGGCGCCGCTCCTAGGGGTGCAGAGAGAAGGGGGCTCAGGGCCAGCCGCATGTGTGAGGGTACTGGGGTGTGTCCCCCCCCATGCCGGCGGCTGCCCCCCCGCCCCGAGAGCCAGGGTCCAGCTCCAACAGTGCGGGGGAGACATATGGCTGGTAAGGGGGGCTGGTGCCCCCTAGAGGGGAAACCCCGGTGCCCTGTTCCCTGTCACCTGGACCAGCCCGTCCCCACGGGTCAGGGCTGGACAAGAGCTGGGGATTCCACAGCTGCGAGCTTCCCCCAGCAGTGCCCTGTGGCACCTCCCAGAAATGCTGCGATCTTCCCCCAGCAGGGCCCTGCAGCACCTCTCCCCAGCACTGCGATCTTCCCCCAGCAGTGCCCTGTGGCACCTCCCAGAAATGCTGCGATCTTCCCCCAGCAGGGCCCTGCAGCACCTCTCCCCAGCACTGCGATCTTCCCCCAGCAGTGACCTGTGGCACCTCTCCCCAGCGCTGCAAGCTTCCCCCAGCAGTGCCCCGCGGCACCTCTCCCCAGCGCTGCGATCTTCCCTCAGCAGTGCCCCACAGCACCTCTCCCCAGCACTGCAATCTTCCCCCAGCAGTGACCTGTGGCACCTCTCCCCAGCGCTGCGAGCTTCCCCCAGCAGTGCCCCACAGCACCTCTCCCCAGCACTGCGATCTTCCCCCAGCAGTGACCTGTGGCACCTCTCCCCAGCGCTGCAATCTTCCCCTACCAGTGCCCTGTGGCACCTCTCCCCAGCGCTGTGATCTTCTCCCAGCAGTGCCCCACGGCACCTCTCCCCAGCGCTGTGATCTTCCCCCAGCAGTGCCCTGTGGCACCTCCCAGAAATGCGATCTTTCCCCAGCAGTGCCCCACAGCACCTCTCCCCAGCACTGCGATCTTCCCCCAGCAGTGACCTGTGGCACCTCTCCCCAGCGCTGCGAGCTTCCCCCAGCAGTGCCCCGCGGCACCTCTCCCCAGCGCTGCGATCTTCCCTCAGCAGTGCCCCACAGCACCTCTCCCCAGCACTGCGATCTTCCCCCAGCAGTGACCTGTGGCACCTCTCCCCAGCGCTGCGAGCTTCCCCCAGCAGTGCCCCGCGGCACCTCTCCCCAGCACTGCGATCTTCCCTCAGCAGTGCCCCTGGCACCTCTCCCCAGCGCTGCGAGCTTCCCCCAGCAGTGCCCCGCGGCACCTCTCCCCAGCGCTGCGATCTTCCCTCAGCAGTGCCCCCGGCACCTCTCCCCAGCGCTGCGATCTTCCCCCCAGCAGTTCCCCGCGGCACCTCTCCAGTGCTGCGATCTTCCCTCAGCAGTGCCCCCGGCACCTCTCCCCAGTGCTGTGATCTTCCCCCCAGCAGTTCCCCGCGGCACCTCTCCAGCGCTGCGATCTTCCCCCCAGCTGTGCCCTGTGGCACCTCACAGAAACACTGTGATCTTCCCCCAGCAGGGCCCTGCGGCATCTCTCCCCAGCGCTGCAATCTTTCCCTAGCAGTGACCTGCGGCACCTATCCCCAGCGCTGCGATCTTCCCCCAGCAGTGCCCCACGGCACCTCTCCCCAGCACTGCGATCTTCCCTCAGCAGTGCCCCTGGCACCTCTCCCCAGCGCTGCGAGCTTCCCCCAGCAGTGCCCCGCGGCACCTCTCCCCAGCGCTGCGATCTTCCCTCAGCAGTGCCCCCGGCACCTCTCCCCAGCGCTGCGATCTTCCCCCCAGCAGTTCCCCGCGGCACCTCTCCAGTGCTGCGATCTTCCCTCAGCAGTGCCCCCGGCACCTCTCCCCAGTGCTGTGATCTTCCCCCCAGCAGTTCCCCGCGGCACCTCTCCAGCGCTGCGATCTTCCCCCCAGCTGTGCCCTGTGGCACCTCACAGAAACACTGTGATCTTCCCCCAGCAGGGCCCTGCGGCATCTCTCCCCAGCGCTGCAATCTTTCCCTAGCAGTGCCCTGCGGCACCTATCCCCAGCGCTGCGATCTTCCCCCAGCAGTGCCCCACGGCACCTCTCCCCAGCACTGCGATCTTCCCTCAGCAGTGCCCCTGGCACCTCTCCCCAGCGTTGCGATCTTCCCCCAGCAGTGCCCTGTGGCACCTCCCAGAAACGCTGCGATCTTCCCCCAGCAGTGCCCCACGGCACCTCACCCCAGCGCTGCGATCTTCCCCCAGCAGTGCCCCGCGGCACCTCTCCCCAGCACTGCGATCTTCCCTCAGTAGAGCCCCGCGGCTCCTCTCCCCAGCGCTGCGATCTTCCCCCCAGCAGTTCCCCGCGGCACCTCTCCAGCGCTGCGATCTTCCCTCAGCAGTTCCCCGCGGCACCTCTCCAGCGCTGCGATCTTCCCTCAGTAGTGCCCCGCGGCTCCTCTCCCCAGCGCTGCGCTATTCCCCCAGCAGTGCCCCTGTCCCACACTGCCCCACTCCCCCCTACCTGTGGAGGTCTGTTGGCTGCTCAGCGCCCCGCATCCCGTGCCCGCGGCACTGCCCTGCGCCCGGCCCGTCGCGCCCGGCGGTAGTTGCGGTAGCTGTGGGTCAGCAGCGTGTAGAGGAAGGGGTTGATGCAGCTGTTGCTGTAGGTCAGGCAGGTGACCAGGTGGTTGATGTAGATCTCGGTGGCCACGGGCAGGCGGGCGGCCGTGCCTGGGCTGTAGAGAGGTACCAGCTGCCAGACCCAGAAGGGCAGGAAGCAGGCCCAGAAGGCCATGACGATGAGGAAAACGAGGAGGAAGACCCGCTGCTTCGGCCCCCGCCGGGGGCCCAGCACCCCCCGGGTCTGCGAGAGCCAGTAGGCCCGGGCCAGCCGCCCGTAGAGGTACCCGAGCGCCAGCCCGGGCCCCACCATGCTGGTGCCGAAGAGCACGGTCAGGTAGGTTTTGTACTGGGCCTCGTGCCAGGTGGGCACGCACAGCCGCCGCACCCGGCCGTCGCCCGCCGCCCGCTCCTCCTGCCGCACCATCAGCATCATGGGCAGCGCCAGGACGAAGGCGGCGGCCCAGGCGGCCCCGGCCAGGGCCCGGCGGCGGGCGGGGGAGCAGCGGGCGGCCCGGAAGGGGCGCCGCACGGCCCGGCACCGCTCGGTGCTCAGCAGGGTGAGCAGGAAGATACTGGCGTGCATAGTGAGCAGGTCCAGGCTGAGCAGGGCCCGGCAGCCGGCCTCGCCGAAGTGCCAGTCCCGCGCCAGCCCATTGTGCACGACGAAGGGCACCCCGGCCAGGTACAGCAGGTCGGCCAGCGCCAGGTGGATGATGTGGACGTGGAGCGGGGAGGGGACGGCCCCGGCCCGTGCCACCGCCAGCGTGTACAGGTTCCCTGCCGCCCCGGCCGCCCCCAGCAGGCTCAGCCCCACCGCCTCCGGCAGCCCACCCACCAGCGAGCCGTTGGAGGGGGATGACAGGTTGGAGGGGGGGTCCATGGCTGGGGGGCTGGATCCAGGGGCTTCCACCGACGGCAGGAGTGGAGATGTTACTCGGCCGGCAGAGTCTGTGTGGCTAGCCGTCCGTCCCCCAGAGCCCCCTGTCTGTCTGTCTGTCCCCAGAGTCCCCCTGTCTGTCTGTCCCCAGAGCCCCCGTCTGTCCCCAGAGCCCCCTGTCTGTCTCTGTCCCCAGAGTCCCCCTGTTTGTCCCCAGAGCCCCCGTCTGTCCCCAGAGCTCCCTGTTTGTCTATCTATCCCCATCCACCACATCTATCTATCTATCTATCTATCTATCTATCTATCTATCTATCTATCTATCTATCTATCTATCTATCTGTCCCGTCTCTCTCTCAGTCCATGGCTTTGTCCGGTGCGCTCTCGTCCGACACTCCAAGTCCCAAGCTGTGCCGGAAGGGCCGGGGGGGGTCTGATTGCCCCGTCGCTGGCCTTGTGCCCCCTGCTGCCCGGGGTCCGGCGGGGTCGGCGTCTGGCGGCGCCCTGGCTGGCGCGGGTGCGTGCGCGGCTGGCGGGCGGGTGTGTGTGTGTCTGGCCTGCGCTGTCTGCTCTGTCCGCATTCCACGCACCCTGCTAGGTCGGTATGTGGGGCTGAGCCGGGCCGGCCCCTGGCAGGGGGCGCATGCTCCTGGTTTCTGTCTGAGCTGCAGAGAGCAACCTGGTTCTTCCAGCCACGGGGCGGGCGGGATGGGCGGCTTGACAGAGGGGCTGGGAAAGAAAGAAAGAAAGAAAGAAAGAAAGAAAGAAAGAAGGGGCTGCCCTGAAACATGAGAGAGGGAGGAAGAAGGAATGAATGAACTAGGAAAAAAGACCCCAAGAAGAAAGGCAAGAAAGCAAGGCAGTGTAAGGCGGCCCTGCTGGGGCGGGCGTACCCCTGCTGGGTTCAGCGGGCCCATCGCCAGCCACGGGCGCGAGAAATAAACAGTGCCAGAGACGCAGACGAAGGAAGGAAAACGAGGGACCAGCTGAAAAATGGCCATTGCTGGGCCAGGGAAAATGTCTCTTTGCACCCAGGGAACGTTGGCACCAGGAAATCTCCGCTTGGCTCGGAAAATTGCCACCGGGGGTTGGCACTGACTGCTGGGGGAGAGCGCCCCCTGCTGGCCCCCCCCGCAGCACAGTGCCCCCTATTGGACCCCTGCCCCGCTCCCTGCAGCACAGCGCCCCCTGCTGAGACCCCAGCCCCGCTCGCTGCAGCATGGTACCCCTTAGTGCCGCCCCGGGGCAGCCGTCTGGCCGCGGGGACCTGGCCAGGCCCGGATCCAGGGCGTTTGCCTTTGAAAAACTTCCTGCCGAAATGTCCGTGACTCGCCCGCAGAGACAAACCAAACCGCAGGGAGAGGAAGAAGCCAGAGCCCCCCCCCCGCCCCCGGGCTGGTCTCAGGGAAAATGCCCCTGGCCCTGCTGCCCTCCCCCGGGCCCATCGCCCCTCCCCACAGTGCTTCGTTTGTGCTGGGGCTCACGCTGGGCGAGCAGCGGCTGCTGGCCGGTCGCCCAGCTCCAAGGGCCGCCTGTGGGTATGTGAGTAAATCCCTCCCTTCAGCAAAGGCGATGGGCTTTCCCCAGGAAACAGCCCCCCCCCCCCCCCGCCCCGCAGAGTGAGTCGCCTGCATAAAGCAACCGCTCCGGTTTAACGGCGCGTCTACACTGCAAAATGAAGTGGAGCCTACTCACAGCGGTGCGCGGCGGAGCCGGCTGTGCACGTCAGGAGCGGTGGCCGGGCGCTAAAAGTGGGGGGGGGGGCCCTGTGCCCTGCCACCCCCCCGAGACTCCCTCCACTCACTCCTCTCCACCCTCTCCCCCCGTCACTTGCCCTTGTGGCAGTAAAAAGTGGGGGGCCCCCGGTGCGCGCCCACACTGCCCTCCCCGTGGGGAGTGACCTGGCCGGGCGACTCGCCGCTGGTGGGTGCAGGGCATTTTGGGAAGCGCTTGTGGTGCTCCGGGGGGGACAGGGACTCCCGCGGGGGGTAACTGGGGACCGGGCACGAACGTCCCCTGAGGCAGTTTGCCCCATGCTGTCATTTTGGCTTTAGCAGGCAGCGGGCCTGTTCCTCCTGGGTTTGTCTAGCCCCTGACCTGCCCCCTGCCCCAGCAGGTAGATTTAAAGCAAGGTGGGGGGGGGGGGGGGAATGGAGCAATAGACAGGAGGGGAGGAGAATGAACAACAGAAATATCAGCCCAACCCGGACTCCTGGGTTCTCTCCCCAGCTCTGGGAGGGGAGGGGGTCTAGTGGTTAGAGCGGGGGGGCTGGGAGCCAGGACTCCTGGGTTCTCTCCCCAGCTCTGGGAGGGGAGGGGGTCTAGTGGTTAGAGCGGGGGGGCTGGGAGCCAGGACTCCTGGGTTCTCTCCCCAGCTCTGGGAGGGGAGGGGGTCTAGTGGTTAGAGCGGGGGGGGGCTGGGAGCCAGGACTCCTGGGTTCTCTCCCCAGCTCTGGGAGGGGAGGGGGTCTAGTGGTTAGAGCGGGGGGGCTGGGAGCCAGGACTCCTGGGTTCTCTCCCCAGCTCTGGGAGGGGAGGGGGTCTAGTGGTTAGAGCGGGGGGGGGCTGGGAGCCAGGACTCCTGGGTTCTCTCCCCAGCTCTGGGAGGGGAGGGGGTCTAGTGGTTAGAGCAGGGGGGCTGGGAGCCAGGACTCCTGGGTTCTCTCCCCATCTCTGGGAGGGGAGGGGGGTTCAGTGGGTGGAGCCGGTTGGCTCGGAGACCCTGGCACGGCTCAGCCAGCAGGTTCTGAGCCTGGCTGGGGATTCTGCCTCCGGCTCCTCCCGACCATGGGGCTGGCTGGGCCTCACCTGGGCACAGTCGCCTGCTCCAGCCAGCCGCCTGCCCTGCCCCATGGCACCCCCCCCTTTCCTCTCCCTCCCCCTTTCTCTGGGTCTCTTTTGACTTCAGCTCTTTCTTGTTCCCCGCATCTGGCCGCCCATCGCTCGGCTGTTCCTGTCGCCCCCCCCCAGTTCATTCCCCCCACCCACCCTTAGGGCTGCGGCTCCCTCCCCTTCTCCGCCCGCCCTGCCAGCCCTGGCGCGCCGTTTGCCCTGCTGCCGAGGCGTGACGGCCACGGGCCGCGCAATTCCTGGGCACAGCTCATGTCCGCCTTGGCTGCGGTCTGGGCCAGGGGGACAGCGGGGTTCCCTCCCGGTGCCAGCCCCAGCCCCAGCGCTCCCCCCGTCAGCGGCGGCTTGGCTCCGGCCTGGTGGAAAAATAAACCACCAAAGACCAGCGAGGGGCCAGACAGACAGAGACACCCTCCCCCTCCTCGCAGCCCCTCCCCCCGCTCTAACCACTAGATTCCACTCTCCTCCCAGGGCCAGGAGAGAACCCAGACGTCCTGGCTCCCAGCCCCCCTGCTCTAACCACTAGCCCCCACTCCCCTCCCAGAGCCAGGAGAGAACCCAGGCGTCCTGGCCTCCTCGCTCAGAGGATTTTCGCTGGGCCCTGGTTGCTGCCCCCCTGACCTCCCTCCCGTGCACACACCCCGCAAGGCCCTGCTAACATGAGAGGCGACATTGTTCCCAGCCTGAGTTTATTTTGCTGCCTGCTTGCGAAGGGCAGGGGAGCCAGGGAGGGGGGCGGGTGAGCTTTGATCTCCCCCAGCCAGGAAGGGGGGGCAGTGTTTGCCAAGGTGTGTGTGTGTGGGGGGGTTGGCTTAGCCAACTGCGGGGAAGCAGATGTGTGTCTGTGTCTGTGTGTAGGGGGGAGGGTGTCTGCCACCCTCTGCTGGAGGCAAGAGGGGCCTACGGGTCCGATCACTGGGGTAGATGGGCCGTGGGTCCGATCCGGGGGGCAGGGAAGGGGCTGGATGCCGGGATAGATGGGCCGTGGGTCCGATCTGGGGGGGCAGGGAAGGGGCTGGGCCCAGGCGCTGATGGGGGGGCAGGGAAGGGGCTGGACACCAGAGTAGATGGGCCCGTGGGTCCGATCTGGGGGGGCAGGGAAGGGGCTGGGCCCAGGAGCTGATGCGAGGGGCAGGACGCCGGGGTAGATGGGTCCAGACGCTGATGCGGGCAGGGGTGCGGGGGGGTTGGACACACTTTGACCTCACACTTAAGTCTCCAATTCCCAGCAATTGCTCTAACCGCTCCGCGTGGCCGGGCAGGGGAGCCGGGGGGGCCCCTTTGTGCAGCCGGATTCCTGCCCCCGCGAGCCCCATTGAGCCCGTCTCCACGGAGCTGCCGGCACGTGGCTCCCCCGGCCCCCGGACGCCCCTAATTGCTGCTAAGTGCCAGGGCCGCATCCCAGGGGAAAGAATGTCCTAATTGGGCAGCTGGCGTGGGGGGGGGGGCAGCGGGGGGGGGCGAAGGGGGGGCAGGAGATGATGGGGAGGGTGGGGGAGGCGGGGAGGGTTCGGCAGGGGTCGATGGGGGTCCAGGGAGGGGAAGAGATGGATAAGGGGGGGCCCCATCAAGCCCCCCCTGTTATTAGAGTCAAAGGGGGTCCCCCTCAGCCCCTCAACTATCACAGCGAGGGATTTTGGCTGGAGGGGGAAGGCCCCGTGACATACCCCCCCCCCCAAGCCAGCTGCCCCCCCGCCCTGGGGCAGCTCGCAGACAGTGCCCCCTGGGGGCTAAGGCCCCATGCCCCATTCCCGCAGGAGTTGGAGGGCAGAGGGGGGGGTGAGCAGGAGGGAGGGGCTCAGAGGGTTGGGGGGAGCAGGAGGGGGCTCAGCCAGTGACTCTCTGAGCATCTTCTTGCTTCTCTCAGTGGCGCTCGGCCCCACCAGAGACCGGAGCCGGCGCCGGGGCTGGCTGGGAGAGTCGGGGCTGGGGGGGCAGAAGGCGAGAAGGGGGCAGCCCCCAGGGAGAACCGAACGGCCCCCTCCGCCCCCGCAGCACTGGGGGTGCGACCGCGGCCGATTCTTCACACACCTGGACCCCGAACCAAGTAAGTGTCCTGGGGGGCCCAGCCGGAGGCGCTGTCCACTCGCGGCCAGGGCTGACCACTATCCGGAGACAGAGACCCCCCCAGCCCAACCCTGGGGTCCCCCCACAGCTCTGCCGGTGCCCCTCACTCCCAACCCACAGCCCCCTGCTAGCCCAGTCCTGGGCTCCCCCCACAGCTCTGCCGGTGCCCCTCACTCCTGATCCGCAGCCCCCTGCTAGCCCAACCCTGGGGTCCCCCCACAGCTCTGCCGGTGCCCCTCACTCCCAACCCACAGCCCCCTGCTAGCCCAGTCCTGGGCTCCCCCCACAGCTCTGCCGGTGCCCCTCACTCCTGATCCGCAGCCCCCTGCTAGCCCAGCCCTGGGCTCCCCCCACCCCTGCCGGTGCCCCTCACTCCCAACCCGCAGCCCCTGCCTTCGGGGGTCTGTGGGGTCTCAGGCTTGCTGGCCTGAGAACTCCTGTCATTTATTCCTGCAGGGCTCTGTTGGGGGCCGGCCTCGCCCAGCCTGGGGGCTCTGCCTGGCAGCCCCCCCCCCCCAGGAGCTGGGATGCAGCGGGGCGGGCGCCTATCCCTGAGCTTCCTGCCCCCCCAGCAGGTGGCACTCTACGGGCGCGGCCGGGATCTCTTCACCTTCGTCACCATGGCCTCGTCCCACATGATGCGGACGCTGCAGAGACCCCGCAAAAGCCGCCCTGGCAAGCGGCGGGTGAACCACCGCCGGTTCCTGCACAACCAGATCAGCAGGTGGGAGCCCTCGGGAGCTTGCAGCCCCTTGGGCACTGCTGGGGGAAAGCTCACAGCCCCTTGGGCACTGCTGGGGAGAAGCTCGCACCCCCTCAGGGCACTGCTGGGGGGGAGCTCACAGCCCCTTGGGCATGGCTGGGGGAAGCTCACAGCCCCTCAGGTCACTGCTGGGGGGGGGAGCTCACAGCCCCTTGGGGTACTGCTACAGGGAAGCTCGCAGCCCCTTGGGGCACTGCTACAGGGAAGCTTGCAGCTCCTTGGGGCACTTCTGGGGGAAGCTCACAGCTCCTTGGGGTACTGCTGTGGGGAAGCTCGCAGCCCCTCAGGGCCCTGCTGGGGGAAGCTCACAGCCCTTCTCTTCTCTCCCCAGGCAATTTGCTGACATCGAAGCCTCCACGCACCGCCTGGCCTCCTCCATCCTGGCCCAGGAGTCCCCAAAGGACCCTGCGCCCCCCGCAGAACCCCGGCGTCCTGGCCCAGAGCCTCCCGCCCCAGCTGCCAGCTCCTTCCTGGGCGTGGCCGAGGCCTTCGTGGCCCCAGAACCGGGGCCTGGCTGGGGCCTGAGCGTGGCCTCCCTGACCCCTGACCCCGGCGACTTCTTTGACCCCATCACCGGCCCGGAAGATCCGGGGCTGCCCCCCAGCTGGGCCCCAATTACCCACAACCTCCTGGAGCCTAGCCAGTGTCCCCTCTCCTGGGACCCCCTGCCCACCCTGGGCACGGACGGTGCCCCCCTCTGGGCCCCAGATCCCCCGGGCTACCTGCCCCCCATCTCCCCGGGGTACCCTGTTGGAGTGGCGCCAGGGGGGTGGTAACCATGGCAACCCTGTTCCTCCAGCCGCAAGCTCCTCCCTCATCCCCACCCCTCCCCCTCTGCGGGAAGTGGGGGACCCCACCTGGTGGGCACCCCACAAGTGGATGCAGTGACGAGCCCCGGATGGGGCACGCCGGGCGCTGAGCTGACAGATGGTGGGGGGTATTTGGAGACTGCCAGGATACCCTGATCTGGGGAGGTCCCCTTGAATTTGGGACTACGCCTAAAATTCAGGGGTGCCACGTTGATCTGGGGGAAATCCTCTTGAATTTCAGTGTGTTGCCTTAAATTTGGGGGTGTCACCCTGATCTGGGGTATCCCCTTGGATTTTGAGGGTGTCTCCTTACATGTTGAGGTGTCTCCCGGATTTGGGATTCCCACCATGCACTTGGGGGGGGTTTCTGAGGTGGGCACATCTCAGGGTGCAGTCTGGTTTTGGGGTGTCACGCCCTGTGGGGGGGGGCATTGTAGCGCTCTGCAGGTTTGGGGGGATCTCTGACGTGGCAGAGTGGAGGGGGGCCCCCATGTCACCCCCATAGTTGCAAGGTGAGGGAGGGGCCCCTCTTTTTGACCCGCCCCCACCCCCCCGAAGCTGAGCCCCCCTGGTTAGCAGCAGGCGGGAGGGGGAGCCCCCCCCAGTCCCGTCTGTGTCTAATAAACACGAAGCCGATCCCTGCCAATCGGGGCTTGTTGTGCTTGAATTTCCGTCCCGCTCCCGCCCTAGGGGGCGGCGTGGGGGAGGGAGGGGGCTGGCAGAGAACCCCCCCCCGGTGAGTGAGTGCCCCCCCCCGGGCCCCAGGTCTGACTGCGCAGGCGCCTCCCCCTACCTCTGAGCGCGAGGCCCCCGCGCACCCAGCCCCCGCCCCGGGGCGGACGCGGGGGGGCACCTCAGGCGGGGGGGGGGCTGATGGGCGGTGTCCAGAGTTACAGCGGGGGCGGGGCTTCGGGAACGCTTTACGGGAAGGGGCGGGGCCCTACGCAGTTGCCCTCAGCGCCTGGGCCGGGTGGGAGGGGGGTGAGCGCGGGCCGCCCCGGGGCCGGCAGGATGCGGCGGACCCTCGCTTCTCGGGCGGTAGGTGGAGCCGCCCGCGCTCGCTGTGCGCCACGGGCGGGCGAAGGTGGGCGGGGCCACCCTAGGAGCGTCGGGGAACGGGGGGCGGGGCTTCGGGGAACGGGGCGGGGCCTCTGGGAACGGGGGGGGGAAGGGGCGGGGCTTCGGGGAACGGGGGGCGGGGTCTGGCTGCAAGGCCGCGGGGCGGGGGGCGGAGTGAGAGGCGCAATAAACGCGTGTGACGTCACAGAGCCTAGTTCTGGCGCCGGCACGAGGCAGCGGACAGCGCGGGCCTCTGTGCTGCTGGTCTTATGTCTGTGCGCGGGCTTGTGGGGGGGCTAAAGACACCCATGTAAATGTTGGGGCTCAGGCAGGAGCTCGGGCTCTGAGACCCTCCCCGTTGGCGGGAGCACAAATCTACTCGGCACGGGCCTGCGTCTGGTTGCCGTGTAGACCCACCCTGCGCTTCGGTTGCGGCAGGGCTCATTTGGCTGTGTAGACGGCAGTAAGGCTGCAGCGAGCGGAGGGTGACTTGCACGAGCGATGCCTGCGGTGCAAGGCTTGCTTGAGCATTTGCGAGGTCCGTGCCTTATATTTGAAGCGCCCCCCATAACGTATCCCCTACCCCTCCGCCGGTTCTGGGTCTGACTTCTTCCAGGCTTCACCAAAGCCGATCTGAAATGTTGGTTTCTTCTCCCAGGCCCCACCCAGGGTCAACAAGAAATCACTATGTCCGTGCCTGAGGGTAGTGACACGCACCACCCCCTTAACCTCTCGGAGCGCTTTGCCAAGCTGTCCTGGTCCCCCACTTTGGGTGGGACATGGGTGCAGATAGCCATCATCAAGAAAGGGAAATCAAACCTGGTCGACAGCTCCTTTGCTGGGCACATCTCTGTGTCCAACAGATGGTTCATCGTGACGAACGCCAGCAAAGCCATTGCAGGGAATTTGAAGATTGTGAATGAGATGAATGATAGCAAGTGTCTGGCTTCCATCCATCTGAATGTAACAGGTAAGTGCCATGGGTCGCAATTTCAGGGGTAACCGCACCTTGGATTTCCCCTGGGCCTCCTGGAGGGCACGGATGTCAAGTTTCCAGCTTCCCAGCCGTCCCCTCTCACAGGTGGAGGCCTGCGTCTGTCTGCCTCCAGCCTGGGGGGTTGGGTTTGCAAGGCCTCTGAACGTCGCTGTGAGTTCCCAGCACATCGGATCGGGGTCCAGCCCCCGTGGTTTGCTTTTCTCACGGTGCTGTGACAATGTACACCAGGTACCATCCCGCTGCAAAGCAAAGCACATTTAGTCCTAGTGTTATGCTTATAAGCAGCACACAGGATCTTTTTCAGGGGACAAGGCAATATGCCATGTTTATTGAAAATACAACAGTTCAATCACACACACACACACACGTCCTGCAGATGGCCTTATATTTACTGTTAGAGAAGGAAAGAAGGAGCAGGAGGATTGAGGCGGATTGAGTAAATGGATACCTTTACTGCAAAAACAATGAGGAGTCCTTGTGGCACCTTAGAAACTAACACATTTATTTGGGCATAAGCTTTCGTGGGTTAAAACCCACTTCATCAGATGCATGGAGTGGAAAATACAGTAGGAAGATGTATATAACAGTACATGAAAAGGGAGTTGCCTTACCCAGTGGGGGGGTCAGTTCTAACGAGACAATTCAATTAAAGTGGAACTGAGCTATTATCAACAGGACGAAAAATCACTTTTCTAGTGGTAATTGGGATGGCTCATTTCAAATAGTTGACAAGAAGGTGTGAGTTACAGTAGTAGGAAATTAGCATAGGGAAATTAGTTTTTAGTTTTTGTAGTGCCCCATCCACTCTTGTCTTTATTCAGGCCTAATTTGATGGTGTCCAGATTGCAAATTAATTCCAGTTCTGCAGTTTCTCATTGGAGTCTGTTTTTGAAGTTTTTTGTTGTTGAAGAATGGCCACTTTAAAGTCTGTTATTGAGTATCCAGGGAGATTGAAGTGTTCTCCGACTGGTTTTTGAATGTTATAATTCTTGACATCTGATTTGTGTTCATTTATCCTTTTACATAGAGTGTGTCTGTTTTGGCCAATGTACATGGCAAAGGGGCATTGCTGGCACATGATGGCATCTATCACATTGGTAGATGTGCAGGTGAATGAGCCCCGGATGGCGTGGCTGATGTGCTTAGGTCCTATGATGGTGTCCCTTGTATAGATATGTGGACAGAGTTGGCATTGGGGTTTGTTGCAGGGTTTGGTTCCTGGGTTAGTGTTTTTGTTGTGTGGTGTGTAGTTGCTGGTGAGTATTTGCTTCAGGTTGGGGGGCTGTCTGTAAGCGAGGACTGGCCTGCCTCCCAAGGTCTGTGAGAGTGAGGGATCGTCCTTCAGGAGAGGTGGTAGATCCTTGATGATGCGCTGGAGAGGTTTTAGTGGGGGGCTGAAGGTGACGGCTAGTGGCGTTCTGTAGTTGCAGTACTTGTTCCCCTCGACCCAACCCATCAAGTAAGCACCGGGTTAATCACATTACACTCTTTTTATCCAAGTTAATATGCAAATACATATTATAGATCTACTATAACACCCCAACACCCTTATTTAGTAGTATGAACACCCATATAATGAATATTAATAACTATATAGAGAATAGTTATACCCGCTCCTGTTTACTGTTAATAACATCTATATCGCGCTGGCGCTGTTACAATCCTTATAGTTACAGATTTCCTTAATCAGCAGCTTATGGGGGCCACGACCCTGAACACATTTGATGTAGCTGGGAGAAAGAAGGGAGAGGCGAGAGAACACCAATTCCCACAGAGGGGATTCTTTAGACAGCCACATTTCTTATGTGGCTACAATGCTTATCTATCTGTAACAAGCAAAAAGGAAGGGGCAGGATGGCCACTTTATCTATCAAGCAAAAGAAATCGTGCTCACCTGTGCCCTACGCCCCATTACCATGGTAGCCGTCACCCAGGTCTTTACTTAACCCTTACATACCGCAACAGTTACCAGTTTGTCGTAGCTCCAGTCAATCTAATTGCGAATCCGATACTCCGAGGCTTTGCAGGACTGAACCCAGAGTCCCATAGCAAAGCACCCCAGCTCTATACTTGTACGTTCCCATTCGAGTCTATGGATTTTGCAATAGTCCTTAGCATTTGATGATTATTGTTGGCTTTTTCCCATCGTGATCTTTTATTTGTTGTCTGTCCTTCGGGGATGTTTGTCTCATCTCTAGGGTTGTCAAATCTGCTAACTCGGTTAGCATCGGATACAATGGATGTTTTCTGATGTTTCCAAGTCTCTCACTTCTTGACCAGCTGGCCATTTGTGATGGTTTTGACACTCATCCTTAACCATGCACACAGCCTTCACTCACACCAAACAATTTTACAGAGAATTTCAGACAGGATTACATTTTAGAAAGGATTATACGGTTACTAAAGTATCAGAGGGGTAGCCGTGTTAGTCTGAATCTGTAAAAAGCAACAGAGGGTCCTGTGGCACCTTTAAGACTAACAGAAGTCTTCACTTGCATCTGAAGAAGTGAGGTTCTTACCCACGAAAGCTTATGCTCCCAATACTTCTGTTAGTCTTAAAGGTGCCACAGGACCCTCTGTTGCTTTTTACGGTTACTAAAGAGGTTACAAAAGAACCTTACACAACTTAGTTTGCAATGCAGACAAGAAGCACAACTTCGCTTGCAGTGCATACAAGAAGCAAGGCCTTATAGCAGACACTGTAATAAAATCCTTGTCCTAAGGTAAAAGAAATGATCAGAATAAGTTATGGTCTGTTCCTGCCTTACCATCGGAGTATGACCGTCTCAGCTTACCCAATGCGTATTTCCCAGTGGTGCCAGGCCGTTCCTTTCTGCTAGCCAGAGAGGGTGGCTGGCAGGGTACAGCAAAGAAAAGAGAAGAAGTAACAATATCCACATCATCAATATAACCCAGATACATTCTACTCAATACTCTAATCACGTAATCCACCTTAACCTTTCTATTTATCACTAATATTATATTTTATGTAAAACAAGTCTAATAGGCTACATTAGCAGCACAGAGAAAACCTATAGAAAATAACAAACGGCCCAACACGCCCGCTGAAAGCTTAACAGAGATCAGCCCCAGCTCCGACCTCAGGCTCTGGTGGAGGTTGGACTTTCAAACCACTCAAGTACCTGGCAGGTCCTGGGGACAGATGAGCCATTTCTTTAAGTGATCCCCACACTGCTGGGCGCTGCCCAGACACAGAGTCACCGAGATCGGGGCCCTGTCAGGCCGGGCTCTGCCCAGACACAGAGTCACTGAGATTGGGTATGAATAATCGGAATGGGGTGAGGGGTAATAGGAACCTATATAAGAAAAAGACCCAAAAATCGGGACTGTCCCTATAAAATCGGGACATCTGGTCACCCTAACACGGTCGCTGAGATTGGGGCCCCGTCGGGCCAAGCGCTGCCCAGACACAGAGTTGCTGAGATCGGGGCCCCGTCGGGCCGAGCGCTGCCCAGACACAGAGTCGCCGAGATCGGGGCCCTGTCAGGCCAGACACAGAGTCGCCGAGATCGGGGCCCTGTTGGGCCGGGCACTGCACAGATGTGGGCTTCCAAGGGAGGTTGGGGAATCCCTGTCATGGGAGGTTTTTAATAACAGGTTGGACAAACCCCCTGCCAGGGCTGGGGTCTAGGGTAACTGGTCCGGGCTCAGCGCAGGGGGCTGGCCCAGACGCTCTATCGCAGTCCCTCTCGGCCCAAGCCTGCTCTCACTCTGCAAAGCGGCATTTGGGGGGCAGATTTTAAGGAGTTGGAGGGGATGGGACTCCTCTCCCCTGACCTCCTGGGACTCTGCATCCGCTCGCTGCAACCGCCTCTGCATTGTCTCATTCCAGAGCCTGCGCCAACCTCAGCTCTGGTCTCCCAGGTGGCCCTGCTCAGCAACGGGATGGCAGCAGGGGGTGAGTGACGGGGCTGGGAACGGGCTGCTGAGCTGCTGGGATCTTCAACTAATTCTGGCTGCTGCCCGGCTCCCCGGCAGATTGCCCTGCCTGGCTCCTGTCAGGCATGGACAGGCCAGACAGCAAGGAACAGTGCGGTGTCAGCTAGAGGCCAACAAGCAGCCAGGAGGGAGGGTCTCTGTGTTCCCTGGTCCCAGCAGGGCTGGGAGTAGCAGGGTCAGATCTCCGTCTCCCGCTGAGAGAGCCGTCCATGGCTTTACATCCCTTCTCCTTGCCCTACTGGCCGATGGAGTAGAGTGGGTGGAGCAGAACCTCCAGGTACTGACCGCTTGGCTCCCAACCCCACGTCCATGCCCATCTATGACTTGATTTCTTGGGTGACACTTTATATTGAGGTTCCACATAGAAGTAATTTAGAAAGGGTTGAATGGTGGCTGCCGGGTTTGCCTACATAGGGCCACTCAGAAAAATTAATCCGAATCATGTCAAAGTGCAGGCTCTGGTCTACACTACAGAGTTAGGGTGACGTAAGCTGCCTTATATCTACCTAACTGTCAGTGTCTACACTGAAAGGCAGCTCCCACTCATGGAATTCGCCCGCCGAACTGTCAGAATAACTTCAGCTGCGCGCGAGGCCTAGTGCTTGGGTGGATGCAGTTAGATCGATACAGGGGCGCTAACGATATTGCCTGTTGCTGCCTTTCAGACGCCGTCCCACAATGCCCCACGCTGGCACAGTGAGGATGCGCGCTGCCGACACAAGGGGCGCAGTGTGGACATGCTAAAGGGTTTTAATTACTGTCCTGTCTGTACGTCGATATTACTTAGGTCGACTTAATTTTGTAGTAGAGACTTGCCCTGAATTTAAAGTGGATTCACTAAACCGCATTGATCCACCTCCCCATCTTCCTCCCCCTCCCCCCCGCCCGTTTGGACACTCTTATTTAGAATTGAAGTGGCCTGAATTCAATTCACTTTGGAAGTGAATTAAGCTAAATAGAATTCAGGCTGCCTTAATTTTGAAGGAGAGTGTCCACACAGGGGTTTAGTTTGGTTTAACTAATACATTTTAAAAGCCAATTCTGATTAGTTTTCTTGAGTGGCCCTGTGTAGACAAGCACACTCTTTACCTGTGTGTTTAGCATGCTGAGACCGCATATTCACCATGTACAAATGCTTTATAAACCAGCTATCAAGTGAACCTTAATCTAAAGTGTATGGTGCCTAGCACCCCAGTCTCGGCCCAGCACCCCACAGCGGTAGACACTGTACAATATCTATTAGCTGTGTTACGGTAGCGCCTCGGAGCCCCAGGAAAATCGGCAAACCCATGATTAGCTGGGGACTGTGGAGCGTCTTGAACCAAAAAATCCCTTTTGCATGCCGGGGTGGAACACTGAGCATGGTAGAGAGGCTGGAAATTTTCGCCTGCTTTGTCCAACTCTCCCGCTAACGCTGCTCTCCTGTCGTTGGTTGCAGAGCCCGGATCTCAGTCCAGCCATATTGTAGCGGTGGTGGTGGGGACAGTGGTGGCCTTTCTGGTGTTGGTGTTGGCACTGAGGCCATGGCAGAGAAATAAGAAAGCTTGCTGCAGAGACTGGTTCCGCAGCTGTCTTGGCTTCCGTGCCAGAGCCGCCCCGTCCCAGCAGGCCGGCGACGCAAACCCCATGCAGGAGCTGGCAGAGATGACGCAGCCGGAGGATGCCAGCAGTGGGGACCGGTCAGCCGTGATGAGTGGGAAACTTCTCGGCAGCGCTGAAATGCTAAACACTGCGGGACTGGAGAGTGGGGAGGAATGAACCCCGTCCCTCAACATCCACTCAATGTGCAGCGGCAGTCAAAAAAGAGCCAATCTTCATATATTCAATGTACTTGTTTGATTCTAAGTAGCTTCAATGAAGCATTTGGTCAGTTTCTAGAGAAATGACTATTTTCATGTGAAAGTAGAATGAATTATGTTGTAAAAATAGAATGGATTAAAGAAATGCTGTATGTACCTTTAAGCAGAAATAAGGAATGTTGAAATACAGGTGTCAGGAAAAGAAACATTAAGGCATAAACAATGAGTCCACTTAAGCTAATGGTGGAACATTAACTGGAGATCTGTAAAAGTTAGTAAGGAAATTGAATATGTATGTCTAGCCTCAGGTAAACTTGTCAGTTCTGCTTTCTTTGTCCTCTTGTTAAGTTTGCGCTCTTTTTATCTGTATAAAATAAGGTAGTGTGGGTCTTGCATGGTGCTCACATTATCTGAGTGTATTAGCAGAGCGCTGTGCTAATAAACAGAGTGGTCTAACAAATTGTGAGTCCTGAATCTAACTTTGACAATTTGGAGGTCCCACCGAGATGGCAACCGTCTTCACTGGGGCCGTGTGATTCCTGACCGTTTTTATAGGACGACCGTGGCAGCCGGCACCTGGGCATTTGGCCCGAGCGGTCCTCCTCCTGAATGGAAGAGCGCACGACCACAGTGAAGTCTACGCCATCGAACCTGTTGGTTCCCACTCTGTTCTGGTAGGGATCCCGGGATCTGACATCAGGAATCTGGTCAGGTAATTATTTCTGTGTTTTGTCCGGACTGAGGACTGTCCTGTCTCTGTGTTTATCCGTCCTCCTGTGGAGTGTTTGAGTCTGGGTGCCGTCTCCGTCCGGGGATCGGCCGACCAAGGGGTTCCTGTCCCCACGGTCTGAGTGAGTGAAATCTGCACAATCGCAGCCGCACCGCACCTTGGGTAAAACCCTTGGTGTGAAAGCAAGGGCGATTGAGGCAGTAGCCTGTGGGCTCCTTTTGTGTGTTGCACCGGGCATCGCTCTGACGAACCCGAATTTCCTTCTTGTGTGATTGGTGTGTGTGTAAAGTCCTCCTGTATGGGTAACCAGACGTCTAAGTCGGGACAGTTCCCTAAAGGAACGCCGGCTCATTTTATGTATTTTAGGAAGGGTCCGGACTCCTGTAAATTTCTGGAAAAATGGTCTAGATTAACTCAGGGGGATCCCAAAACTCAGTGGCCACTGTTAGGATCTTGGGACAAAGACCGAGTGGACGTCTTAAAAGTCAAACTCGGCCAACCTAAAACAAAATTGGCCAGAGGAGAGGTTGATTGTTTCATGCAGTGGTGGGAAGAGGCAAATCGTAGGTGGACAGAATCGAAACTCGCCTCTCTCAAAGATTCAAATGATAAGTTAAAAGCTTTATTGGAAGCCTCCTCTCCCACCACCAGCCCGAGCGCTCCCCTTTACCCCGTTCTCCGAGCAGGCTCAGATCGATCCCAACCCCCTTCATACTCCCATCTCCTTGTGGAAGAGGACGAAGAAAACCCCTTGTTAAATTCTGGGGACGACGATGAGGAAGACGCATTAATTGGCTTGGCAGCCTTGCGTCGGATCAATAGACAATCACCAGCCTCCCCAGTTCAGGAACAATTCTCAGAGGTCACCAGTTCAGACCAGTCCGGACTGTCCAATGCCACCCAGGCCCATTCCTCCGGTACCGCTCAGGCCTGTAAAGAACCCTCCAGCCTGCCTGACTCCTCTGCTTTTTCTTATACATGCAAAGATAGCCTGAATAAGGATTGGGCCCATTGCTTGCGCTCTAGCTCTAAAACTGTCCAGGCTCCCCTCCGAATCCTGCATACTGGGGGCCAAGAAGGGGGTCCCACTTGGAACTATAAACCCTGGACTCCCTCAGAGCTCCTTTCAATTGTAAAAGGCTTTCCAAAGCCCCTGGAAAATCCTACCAAATTCGCAGAGGAATTTTTGTTAGTATGCGACACCTATGAACCCTCTGAGGCAGACCTCCTGCAGCTGTGCAAGCTACTTGTAACCCCAGCGAACATGGAAAAATGGCTCACAGCAGCAAACTGGCCCGTCAGTGAGCGCCACTCTAATTTGCCAGACACCGGTCCTGACGCTGAATACCGGAACAAGTGTAAGGACCGAGCTAAAAATCTGCTTGAAGCCATCCCTCGAGTATGGACTCCTAAAACCAACTGGACAGCCATACACTGCTGTAAACAGCGACAGGGAGAAAACCCGGGCGACTATCGCACCCGGCTGACTGATGTTTTTCTGCAACATTCTGGTATACAGCAACCGGATGAAAATGGCTCATGCGTTTGTTAATGGCCTCCTACCTGCTAGTGGCAGTATGCTAAAGCGAGTAAGTGTTGGGTGGGAGACCAAAACCATGGACAAATTGCAAACAGTGGCAGAGCACTGCCAACACACTCTGAAAGGAAAGGAGGAACAGTCCTCTCAAAAATTAATGGTCCTGCAAATACATTATTGGGCAGGGCAAACGGTACCGGAGACGGGGAAGGTTCCAGGGACGGGGACGTGGTCACGGGAGGGGTCGTGGAACTGGATTTTTGGGTTTTGGGGATGTTTTGTAATTACTGCAAGCAGCCCGGACATTGGAAGAACGAGTGTCTGAACCAGCCTGATAGCCCTCTAAATAACCAGTTACACCCCCTGCCAGCACAGCCCGGCAGTCCCCAGCCTTACTTTGTCCCACAGCAATGACGGGACGCCGGGGAACCACAGGAAATTTTAGCTCCTTTACTACCTCTCACTCCCACGGGTGAGTGTGTTTTGACTATTAATGATCTTTCTCTCCCTTTCCTTGTTGATACGGGAGCTTTGCTCTCTGCAATTTGTACTACCGATGTGCCTGCGGTTCCCTGCTCCGGAAAAACCGTGTCCGCTGTGAGTCCCAACCCCTTATCCCCTTTCAAAAGTCTACCGGTCCAGGTTGGTCCCCTTTCTGCGGATCATGCATTCCTCCTCTCTGATTCCACTCCGGTAAACCTTTTGGGTTGGGATCTGTTATGTAAACCTGGCTGTACCATCTATTGTTCCCCAGCTGGTGTCTACTTACAAATCCCCCAGTCCTCTCTCAGTGATTCTATGGCCTCCCTGCTGTCTGAAACTCCCCTTTCCACTCCAGTTCCCTGTTACCCATTGATCCCGTCCCTTGAACACCTAATTTCGCAGGTCCCATCCTCTCTGTGGCAAACCCACCCATCTGAAGTGGGCTGCTTAAATACTGACCCTGTCTGCATTACTGTTGACTCCTCTCAACCCCTGCCTTGCCTGTCTCAATACCCTTTAAACCCCGAAGCAGAGGCTGGCATTGGTCCGGTCATGACCGCCCTGCGGGAACAAGGCATTATTGTCCCCTACTCCAGCCCTTGTAACACCCCATTCTCCCAGTTCGAAAAGCTGATGGTGAATCGTGGCGGTTTGTTCAGATCTTCGAGCCATTAACCGCATTGTCATACCCACCTTTCTTGTTGTCCCTAACCCAGCAACGATTTTGGCTTCTATCCCACCAGGTGCAACTCATTTTACTGTTGTTGATTTGCGCTCTGCTTTCTTTTCTGTCCCAGTTCACCCTGACTCCCAGTAACTTCTTGCCTTTTCTTACAAGGGGCAGCAGTACACATGGACCATGCTCCCCCAGGGGTATACTGAAAGCCCATCTTACTTTTCCCAAGCATTAGCCCGAGACCTTGCTGACCTTGTTTTTCCGTCCAGGTCCACACTAGTCCAATATGTAGATGATCTACTCCTCTGTTCCCCTTCGTTGTCTTCCTCAGAAACTGATTATTTAGTGCTTCTTACTGTCCTAGCAAAGAAGGGTCACAAGGCTTCTCACTCTGCTACAGCTCTGTCAAGCCTCTGTCACATACCTTGGCTTTCTCCTCTCCCAGGGTTCCTGTACACTTTCTCCCGCCCGCGTCCAAGCTATCCTCAGCTTTCCCTGACCCCGCTCCCTACGCCAGGTCCGAAAGTTTTTGGGCATGGCTGGATTTTGCAGGCAATGGATGCCCCAATATGCCTCCCTTGCAAAACCTCTCCAGGAACTCACTCGAGTCTCTGTGCCTGACCCCAGGCCATGGCCTCCTGAGGCCGACTCTGCCTTTGTTTCCCTCAAACAGGGTTTGGCTTCTGCCCCCGCTCTAGGGCTGCCTGACTATTCTAAGCCTTTTACCCTTTTCTGCCACGAACAATCTGAGTGTGCACTGGGAGTCCTCACTCAGATGCACGGAGACAAAAACCGCCCAGTGGCTTATTTCTCTGCCACTTTGGACCCTGTTGCCCAAGGCTTACCCCCCTGCCTGCGTGCTGTGGCTGCCGCAGCGCCCCTAGTCAAAATGTCCGAATCCCTTGTCCTCCGCTCTTCTCTTACCCTCATGGTACCTCACTCTGTGGAAACTCTCCTGCTACAACGTAACACAGGCCACCTCTCCTCCGCCCGCCTTACTTTTACTGCTGTCGGCTTTGTATATCACCATTGTGACGAACTGGGATTGTTCTTACTGTGGTCTTTGAATGCTGACAGGGGAGTGTGGCTAGGATGGTCTGCAATGGGGAATGGGAGACTGGCCGAGGGAGAATACCTGAGCATGTAACAGGAGAACCCAGGAAGGGGTTAGAGGCCAGGTGACACCTTTGCCCAGGAAACTGAACAAAGGGTGGGGAGAGAGTTCAGAGCTGGCTGGTGACATGGCTGGGAGGCAGACAGGGCTCTGACCTCCCAAGGGGGCTGGGGTGCCCTGGGACCCCAAGATGGACCTAACTGAGGGGGTCCTGTTGTCTGTGCCTGCAAGACCTGTCTTGGACTGTATTCCTGTCGTCTAAATAAACCTTCTGCTTTACTGGCTGGCTGAGAGTCATAGTGAATGGCAGGAAACCGGGGGTGCAGGGCCTTGTGTCCCCCCACACTCCGTGACAACCATAAAGCGTTGCTCTCAGTTAAACCCTGCCACTCTCCTTCCTTTGTCTGATGACGGTGATCCCCACAACTGCCTTGCAACTGTCTCTGCTGTTACCGTCCCGCGCTCTGACCTTTCTGATGTCCCTCTCCCTAACTTTCACCTTGTTTTGTTTACTGATGGTTCCTGTTTTCGAGACAACCAAGGACGTCTCCTTGCAGGATACACTGTAGTGTCACTCTCTGAAACTCTAGAAGCTGCTCCTTTATCTTCTGTAACCTCAGCGCAAGTCGCCGAATTAGTTGCCCTCACCCGTGCCTGCTTTTTGGCAGAGGGACGCTCCGCCACCATTTACACTGACTCCCGCTACGCTTTTGGGGTTGTACATGACTTTGGCACCCTCTGGCAAGCTCGGGGTTTCCTTACCTCTGCCGGTACCCCTATCAAAAATGGCCCCTACGTTGCTGCTCTCCTGTATGCAGTTTTACTTCCGTCTGCCCTAGCTATTGTTAAGTGCCCTGGCCACTCGATGGCGGATACTGATGTTGCTAAGGGTAACGCATTTGCTGACGCCTCTGCTAAACATGCTGCTGCCATAGAACCTTCCCCAGATGCGTTTCTAGGTTCCCTTTCTGTTTCTATACCACCACCGTCCCTCACTGACCTCACCCTGCTTCAAGCCTCTGCCCCAGAAGCCGAAAAAGACTCCTGGGTTTCTCTCTACATCCTGATTCCCTTTGGCGTTTGCCTACTGGTGCCTTTGTGGCCCCCTTTTCACTCTACCTGTCTCTAGCCGCCCTGCTACACGGTGTTTTGCATGTCGGAAAGGAGGGGATGGTCTCTGCTGCAACTAAGGCAGGATGGTGGGCCCCCCCCCCATTTCAGCACTTTTGCAGCGTGCCACTGTGCCGCCTATACCACTTGCCAAAGCCACAATATTGGTAAACCTGTAAAAGTGGCTCAGGGGTTCCGGGGCCTGCCCCAAGCACCATTCTTGCATTGGCAACTTGATTTTGTACAAATGCCTAAGTGTCAACGATTTGAATTTATTTTGGTTATGGTATGTTTGTTTTCTGGTTGGATCGAAGCCTTTCCTTGTCGCAAGGCTGACTCACTGTCTGTTGCCAAATGTTTGTTAAATCATATGATGCCTGCCAAGGGAATTCCTGCCACTCCAGTGATCGGGGTACACATTTTACCGGACAACTTGTTCAACACCTGGATTGTGTATTACATATCACACACCTGTTGCACTGTCCCTACCACCCACAGAGCGCAGGTGCAGTTGAAAGACGAAATGGTGTACTCAAGAATAAGCTTGCTAAAATTTGTGACTCTACAGGGTTAAGCTGGCCAGCGGCTTTACCACTGGCCCTTATGGAAATGCTATCCACTCCATCCCAAAGGCATAAATTGAGTCCCTTTGAAATTGTTATGGGACGCCCTATGCGAGCTATGGCTACCATTACTCCAGTCCCAGACTTGAACTTGACTCACAGTACGCTCCTTCAATATTGCAAGGGATTAAGGCAAGCCGTAAGTCACTTCCATTCACAAGTTCAAGCCACCTGGCCAACGGAACCCACCTCTGACGCTTGCCATGACCTCGAGCCAGGTGACTGGGTCTACGTACGGCACCATCATCGAAAACACACCTTGGAGCCCCGGTGGAAGGGTCCTCATCAGGTACTGCTTACTACCCAGATGGCTGTTAAACTATCTGGCATTGCAGCGTGGATACATGCTTCGCAGTGTAAGAAGGCACCATCCCCAGCGAACCGAACATCACCTCAGAACCACGCAGAGTCCATTTTGACTCCAGAAGACGACGTAGAGGAACAGCTGCAATACCTTACCATCTACGCTCTCGTAAGGGTTGCCGGAAGCAGACGACGACCTAAAGCAAGGCCCGAGAAGGAGCAGTAGCGAGCCTAGCGCCTGCTGCCTGGTGGACGTAAAGCCGTGACTGCGGTTCCCTCAGTTAAGGTTGTCAAAACCAGCAGGGCCTTGCCTCCAACATGCGCCTCTGGTGGCGCCTGTTCCTCGGCTGCTGGTGTCTTAAGGTCTGGGGAGTCCACAATGACAATTCTTTTATCCAGCAGCAAGTGTGGATAGCTCAGACCCTTAATATTTCTAATTGCTGGGTCTGCAGCCACATCCCAGCCCACTCTCAAGCTGGTGTTCCTGTCCTGGCAATCCCACTCAATTCCCCAGACCTCACTGGAGGACCTCGTCCGTTTAACAAAACATGGAACAGCAATGACCTGATGAGGTTCAACAAGGACAAATGCAGAGTCCTGCACTTAGGACGGAAGAATCCTATGCACTGCTACAGACTAGGGACCGAATGGCTGGGTAGCAGTTCTGCAGAAAAGGACCTAGGGGTCACAGTGGACGAGAAGCTGGATATGAGTCAACAGTGTGCCCTTGTTGCCAAGAAGGCTAACGGCATTTTGGGCTGTATAAGTAGGGGCATTGCCAGCAGATCGAGGAACGTGATCATTCCCCTTTATTCAACATTGGTGAGGCCTCATCTGGAGTACTGTGTCCAGTTTTGGGCCCCACACTACAAGAAGGATGTGGAAATATTGGGAAGAGTCCAGCGGAGGGCAGCAAAAATGATTAGGGGTCTGGAGCACATGACTTATGAGGAGAGGCTGAGGGAACTGGGATTGTTTAGTCTCCAGAAGAGAAGAATGAGGGGGAATTTGATAGCTGCTTTCAACGAAGGGAGGTTCCAAAGAGGATGGAGCTCGGCTGTTCTCAGGGGTGGCAGATGACAGAACAAGGAGTAATGGTCTCAAGTTGCAGTGGGGGAGGTCTAGGTTGGGTATTAGGAAACACTATTTCTCTAGGAGGGTGGTGAAGCACTGGATTGCGTTACCTAGGGCGGTGGTGGAATCTCCTTCCTTGGAGGTTTTTAAGGCCCGGCTTGACAAAGCCCTGGCTGGGATGATTTAGTTGGGAATTGGTCCTGCTTTGAGCAGGGGGTTGGACTAGATGACCTCCTGAGGTCCCTTCCAACCCTGATATTCTATGATTCTATGACACTTAGGAAGCAGTGGGAATAAATGTATCTAAATGGATAAGTGTGGTGGAGGGAAAAGGTCATTGGTGTTTGGTGTGTAATGGGACAGGGCTGGATCTGGGGAAAAGCCGTTGCCTTCAGCATATTGTGGCCAATGGTGTATGGGATTATTCGAACAAAACTAAAGAGTGGCAGGCCGGGTATGGGGATATGAATTTTTTCTCGACCTGGGATCAAACAGAAAAATCAATCTCATGTTCCCCCTACAGTAATCTTAGTGAAAACAATACAATCTTTCAATGCCATGCAAATAACACCACTCCTCGTAAGGAGAATTACCCTGTGCCCTTTGGAGGATATTACTCCTCCTTTGCAGGCACCTATGTGACAAATGGGTGCAACCAACCCTTCCTGGCCTTAATAGGCCATCATTGGGTTTGTGGGACCAAAGCTTATACTGCATTACCAGCTAACTGGTCAAGTATCTGTTATCCCACCCGACTCTTCCCACAATTCCGAGTGCTAGGGTCCTTCCCACAAGAACGCCTCCGTAATTTCAGGCGAAGAAGAAGGGATTTACCAGATGCCCAATGGTATGTAAATAACATAAGCCCCTTAACCTGGGAAGAGGCCATTGGTGGTTCCCTTATCCCACTTGGGGGAGTAATACACCATGCAAAAAGGCTCCTGAGGTTACAAGCAGTAGTTGAAATAATGGCAAATGAAACCGGAGAGAGTTTAAGAGCCCTGGCCAAAGAAACAGGGGCGATCCGACAGATGGCCCTCCAAAACCATCAGGCATTGGACATAGTGCTGGCGGCCAAAGGAGGGACCTGTGCTCTCATTGGAAAAGAATGTTGTGTGTTCATACCTGACAACACCAATGAGGTAATAGATCGCGCTAGCCACTTAGAACAAATCGCATATCTTCCCCATGAAGAGCCGAGTTCTTTATGGAAGTGACTAAGTAACCTGTTCAATTTCTCTGGCGTAGGAAACTGGTTGTTTCAGGGAGCCCTGACTATCCTGTTTGGAATCCTAATGATTTTTGTATGTTTTCAGTTAATCTCCTGTTGTATCCAAAATTGTGTAAGGTATGCCACCCAGGTGACTGCCCCAAAACAGAGTGCTAATATGATGATTTT
The DNA here is from genome assembly GCF_028017835.1 of Emys orbicularis. Lineage (NCBI taxonomy): Eukaryota > Metazoa > Chordata > Testudines > Emydidae > Emys > Emys orbicularis. Next base: position 19,024,036 of record NC_088703.1, on the reverse strand, counting down.
GAATATCGCTGATGAACAAAGAGATAAAGAACGGTGTGGAATCCAGTAATTGTTGGTCATTTGCATAGCTTGACCAAAAGGAGGGATTGTGAAAGTAGAATGAATTCTATTGTAAAAATAGAATGGATTAAAGAAATGCTGTATGTACCTTTAAGCAGAAATAAGGAATGTTGAAATACAGGTGTCAGGAAAAGAAACATTTAGGCATAAACAATGAATCCACTTAAGCTAATGGTGGAACATTAACTGGAGTTCTGTAAAAGTTAGTAAGGAAATTGAATATGTATGTCTAGCCTCAGGCAAACGTTGTCAGTTCTGCTTTCTTTGTCCTCTTGTTAAGTTCGCACCCTTTTTATCTGTATAAAATAAGGTAGTGTGGGTCTTGCATGGTGCTCACATTATCTGAGTGTATTAGCAGAGCGCTGTGCTAATAAACAGAGTGGTCTAACAAATTGTGAGTCCTGAATCAACTTTGACACTCAGTAAGTGCCCAATCAAGAAACACGTAACTGACAGTGGACTTTGGGAGACACCAATCCACATCTGAGCTTTCCTGGGAATGTTCAAACTAACATGTAAACATTGGCGTCGGCCTTCAAAAAGCTGAATCATTCATAGACAGGTGAATTACTCGGATGGCTGTATCGTGTGGCTATGTTCTTGCACAGGAGAACAAAGGGGTTTCCTCCCACGAGAGAGAGAATATTAAAGGCCCTGGAAACCCCTCCATTTGGTCTTCAGCTGGCTCAAAAGATAGCCTCTCCACCCCAAAGAGATGCCTGAAAGAAACTGGAACAAAGGACAGTAACTACGGGGAGTGTGAGTGATTGCTGGACCCAGACTAGGACGGAGTCTAGTCTGTGAAGAAGCTTATTGGAACATCTCTGAGGGTGAGATTTACCTGCATTTAGTTTCCTACTGTATTAGGCTTAGACTCGTGTGTTTTATTTTGCTTGGTAACTTACTTTGTTCTGTCTGTTATTACTTGAAACCACTTAAATCCTACTTTTTATATTTAATAAAGTCACTTTTTACTTATTAATTAACCCAGAGCAAGTATTAATACCTGGGGGTGCAAACAGCTGTGTGCATATCTCTCTATCAGTGTTATAGAGAGTGAAGAGTTTGAGTTTACCCTGTATAAGCTTTATACAGAGTAAAAAGGATTTATTTGGGGGTTGGACCCCTTTGGGAACTGGGTATCTGAGTGCTGGAGACAGGAGCACGTCTTAAGCTGTTTTCAGTTAAGCCTGCAGCTTTTGGGGGACGTGATTCAGACCTGGGTCTGTGTTTGCAGCAGGCACGCGTGTCTGGCTCAACAAGGCAAGGTACTGAAGTCCCAAGCTGCCAGGGAAAATGGGCTCAGAGTTAGTCTCAGTGCATCAGGGGGCAGTCCCAAGGCGGTTTCTGTGACCCAACCCGTCACAAATAAGACTTGGACTTTTCAGCTTGGAAAAGAGATGACTAAGGGGGGATATGATAGAGGCCTATAAAATCATGGCTAATGTGGAGAAAGTAGATAAGTTGTTTACTCCTTCTCATAACACAAGAACTAGGAGTCACCAAATGAAATTAACAGGTAGCAGGTTAAAAACAAATAAAAGGAACAGAGTCCTGTGGCACCTTTTAGACTAACAGATGTATTGGAGCGTAAGCTTTTGTGGGTGAATACCCACTTAGATCATAGAATATCAGAGTTGGAAGGGACCTCAGGAGGTCATCTAGTCCAACCCCCTGCTCAAAGCAGGACCAATCCCCAGACAGATTGTTACCCAAGTTCCCTAAATGGCCCCCTCAAGGACTGAACTCCCAACCCTGGGTTTAGCAGGCCAATGCTCAAACCACTGAGCTATCCCTCCCCCTTCATCAGACGCATGTGGGTATTCACCCACGAAAGCTTATGCTCCAATACATCTGTTAGTCTTAAAGGTGCCACAGGACTCTCTGCTTTTTACAGATCCAGACTAACATAGCTACCCCTCTGATAAATAAAAGGAAATATTTCTTCACACAATGCACAGCCAACCTGTGGAACTCCTTGCCAGAGGATGTTGTGAAAGCTAAAATTATAACAGGATTCAAAATAGAATTAGGTAAGTTCCTATTAGCCAGGATGGTCAGGGACGCAACCCCATGCTCTGGGTGCCCCTATACCTCTGACTGCCAGGACCCAGGACTGGACAATAGGGGTTGGATCATTGGATGTTTGCCCTGTTCTGTTCATTCTCTTTGAAGCACCTGGCATTGGCCACTGTCAGAAGATAGGGTACTGGGCTACATGGACCATTGGTGTCCAGGGTGGCCGTTCTTTCTTATATTCTTATGAACTCACAAGGCCCCTTCCTGCCTGAAATCTCTATGACTCTCATGAAATAACATGACTCTGGGAGGTGGGGATTTTAGTAAAGCACCAAATTGCAAGAGACTTGTGATAAAGTCACAAGAGTTCCAAATCCTGTAACACTTCTACTGACTACATATATGAGTCCAAAGACACCTGCCAGCAACCTTTGGTAAGATCCATGGTAGTGAGGTACCGGGCGCCCCACAACTTGTCTAGGATCTCATTGGTCCTAGGCATGGGGTAGGCATCGGACACAGTGAGCTTCTGATAGTCCACACAGAACCGGATCGACCCATCCTTCTTCGGGATCAGCACCACAGGTGAGGCCCAGGGGCTGGAGGACGGCTGGATCACCCCCTAAAGTCAGCATGTCTCCGACCTCTCTCTCCAGGCTCTGGGCTGTTTTCCCAGTGACCCTGAATGGGGAACACCTGATGGGACAGTTGGTTCCTGTCTCCACCCAGTGGACAGCCAGGTTAGTGAGCCCAGGCCGGTTGGAGAACAGCTGCCGGTATGAATGCATCACCTCTCTGATCTCTGCCTCCTGGGTAGGGGTTAGCTGGTCTGAGAGGGGAATTGATTCCAGCGAGGGGTCAGCCCCAGCCTCAGGGAGGAGTCCCACCAGGGGATCCTCTCCCACTGCCCACACACAGCCAGCACCAACTTCTCCCTGTCCCAGTATGACTTCATCATGTTGACATGATACAGCCGGTGGCTGTGAGCCTGGTTGGACAGTTCCACTACATAGTTCACCTCGTTTACCTGTCTGATGACCTTGAAGGGGCCATCCCAGGCAGCTTGCTGCTTGTTCTTCCTCACGGGGATGAGGAGCATCACCTGGTCCCCGGTAGCATAGGAGTGGACACGTGCTGAGCGGTCGTACCAGACCTTCTGCTTCCTCTGTGCCCTGGCTAGGTTTCCCCTGGCCGAGCCCATGAGCTCCACGAGCTTTTCCCAGAAAGTCAGTACATACTCCACCACTGATTCCTCATTGGGAGAGGCCTTTCCCTCCTACTCGGCCCTCATCAAGTTCAGGGGCCTCCTCACTCTCCTCCCGTACAGCAACTTGAAAGGGGAAAACCCTGTGGATTCCTGGGGCACTTCCCTGTATGCGAACAGCAGGTGGGGTAAATACTTGTTCCAGTCCTGCGGGTGCTGGTCTATAAAGGTTTTCAGCATCATCTTTGAACCACTCCACCAGCCCATTGGACTGAGGGTGATATGCCGAGGCCCAGGTGTGTCGGACCCCACACTTCTCCCATAAGCACTGGAGCAGGGTTGACATGAAGTTAGACCCCTGGTCTGTAAGGACCTCCTTGGGGAACCCCACTCTGCTGAAAATGGTCAGCAGCACGTCTGCCATGGTGTCTGCCTCGATAGAGGACAAGGCCACCGCCTCGGGGTAGCGCATAGCGAAATCTACCACCACCAGGATGTATTTCTTCCCTGACCGGGTCACCCTGCTGAGGGGCCCCACTATGTCCACGGCCACCTTCTGGAAAGGCTCCTCTATGATGGGCAAAGGTCTCAGCGGGGCTTTACACTTATCCCGGGCCTTCCCCACCCTCTGGCAGGAGTCACAGGACCTGCAATACTGTTGGACAGCAGCAAAGGCCCCGGCCCAGTATAAGTTCTGCAGCAGCCTCTGCCTGGTGCGCCGGATGCCCTGATGCCCCGAAAGGGGGATATCATGGGCCAAGTACAACAGTTTGTGGCGGTACCTCTGGGGAACCACCAACTGCCTCCTGGCTTTCCAAGGTTCAGTTTGCCTCCAGTCAGCCCATTCCCGGTACAGGAATCCCTTCTCCCACAGGAATCTCTCCTGGTGGTCCTCCCCCTGGGACCCTGAACCACTGTGGCCAGCCAGGGCCCTCAGCTTCTCCAAGTAGGGATCCTCCTGCAGCTCCATCTGGAATTCAGCTGCTGGGTTTGAGGATACAGCCCTGGTTGGCGGTGCCTCAGTTTCCCCACCTTGGGATGGAGGCTCCGGCCCAGCCCTGTCGAGTCCTACCCTGGGTGCTTCGTTTCCCCCCCTTCTGGAGGTCCCGCGTCCCTCGCTGGCTCTGGCTCCAGGTAAGGACCAGGTCTCTCTGAGTGCCATCCGGCCAGTTCTCCAAGTCATTACCCATTAGCACCTCGGTAGGCAGGTGATCGTGCACCCCGACCTCTTTGGGTCCCTCCTTAGCCCCCCATTTCAGGTGTATCCTCGCTACAGGCACCTTGAGGGGCAGCCCAAACACTCCCCTCAGGGTCATGTAGGCATCGGGCACTAGCTGGTCTGGGTCCACCACCTCAGACCACGCCAGCGTCACCTCTGCGCCGGTGTCCCAGAACCCCTGGACGCGTCTTCCCTCCACCTCAATGGGGATAATGTGGTGATTGTCCCCCGGGGCCTGTCCCACACTCACCTCGCAGATTGAGTACGGGCGCTCTGGACCTGGAACCCCCCCTTCCCCTGCTGGCCTGGCCTGGCGGTCCCCTCCACCTGGCCCAGCCCTCTCGACTGCGGGTCCCTGACCGGCGATGCCCCCTCTCGGTGGGCTTCCACCCAGTTGACACCCCGCGGGTTCTGCTTGGCCGCCATTTCCTTCATCTTCAGGCATTGCACCACCTTGTGTCCTTTTTGGCCACAGTAATTACATTTCAGGTTCCTCAAGTCCCACGAAGGGGGTCAGCCCGCCCCGGCATTCACGGGCACCCCTGAGTTGGGCTTCCTGGAGTCCCACTTTTGAGAGGTCTCTGGGTGACTCCCCTTCTGAGTCCCTGATGTGGGTCTCCCTCCTGCCCCCGATCTACTGTCCACGAACTCATCCACCAGCGCCCCTGCACTGCGCAGATCTTTGGGCTTCCGGTCCACTAGCCACATCTTAAGGTCCGGAGGGCAGATGTCATACAGCTGCTCCAACCCCACCAGGTTATACACGTCCTCGAGGTAGTGGCCTCTGCGCCCTTCCCCCACTTGCGGAGATATTCCCCCAGCAGGCTGGCGACTTCCTTGTAAGTGACACCTGAGGCCTTGCGCACACCCCGGAATCGTTTCCTGTACGCCTCGGGGGTCAGTTCAAACTTCAGCAGCAAAGCCTGTTTGAACAGGTCGTAGTCCCCCGTCTCAACACCATCCATTTGGCTGAACGCCTCTACGGCCTTGGGACCCAGCAGGGGGTCAGGCAGCGGAGCCTGTCTGCGGGGTCAATCTGGTTCAGATCACAAGCTTTCTGAAAGGCTGTGAGGTAGGCATCAATATCCCCCCCTCCTTGAACTGGGGCTGCAGTTTGGTGTCTAGATTCTCCACAAAACTAGCGTCTCAGGGCCCTTCCCCACTTACCCTCTGGCCGGCCCTCTTGGCCCACCGCTCCTCCAACCAACTCGTGCTTCCGCTGTTCTGCATGGTCCACCAGCCTCTGCTCCTCCAGCTCCAGCTCCTTTGCTTTCAGCTGCAGCTCCAGTCTCCGCAGCTCCTCTAGGGAGGAACCTGACTGGGGTCTCCCTGTGCTGACTGAGGAGTCGTGTCTGATAGACTCACGGCTGTTACATGGACTGCCCCCACGGCTACTTCCCAGCTCTCCGGGCACCCCGGGAGCCCCCCTGGGGTCTGGAGCCTGTTCCTCAGACTGGTCATTCTCTACAAGCTGAGCAATCAGCCGCTCCTTAGTGAGCCTCCCCACGCTCAGCCCCCTCTCCCTGCACAGATGTGCCAGGTCACTCTTACGGAGCTGGTTCTAGGCCATTTCCAGGCTGGTTCCTTTCAGTTCCCTCATTTTATCACTGGCAGCCACTCACTGCAAAGCGCCTGCGCTCGCAGCCAACCATCTACAGGGTGCATCCGCCAACCATCCTCTGCTACCACATTGTCACTGACTCATAGATCGTGCCCACTCTTGGCCCCATGCGGTCCCTGGGGGGAACCCCCTTCAGTGTGACAGTGTGACCTCCTTCTCAGGGGTCCACTCTCTCTCAGGGGTTAAGCCCCTCCGCCTCCTGGAGCCGCACCTCTCTGAGCCTTAGCACATCTGTCTCTCACCGTGGGCCCCCTCAGGGAGTCCACTTACTCTGGACCCCCAGGGCCTCCACTCCCAGAGGGAATAATGCCACCCTGATCTCTAGACTGGAGTGACTCTCAGCCAGCGTAAAACAGGAGGGTTTATTGAGTGTCTGAACACAGCACAGGAAACTCTCTGGGCCCTCAGGCCTGGCCTCCCTCAGCACAGCACAACCCAGTCTCCCCTGCATCCAGGTGGGCTCTGCCTGCTCTGTCTCTCCAGTCCCGAGCCCCCCTGCTTCCCAGCTGGGTAGCTGATATCACCGGCCCCACGTCCCACCTCTGTCCATTGTCTTCTATCCAGGTAAACAGGGTCGCCTGGGCCTCATCTCCTCTCTTCTATCCTCTGGCCCCCTCTGGATGGAACCGGCTGGTCAGGTCACTGGGGTCCTCTCTTCACAGCCCATTATCCTCCCACTGGCCAGAACCAGCTGTGACTCCCGAGCTGGGCCTCCCGGTCACCAGGTCACCAGTCGCTGGGGTATCCATTCTCCAGACCATTGGCCAGGGTCCCAAGTTCTCACAACAAACTCCCTCTCCCATCACCTCGTTAAACCAGTAACACCCAGGGAAACTGAGTCCCACCCCCTCTGCATGCAAACCATTGAAAAAAACAAGGAAAAACTAAGAATATCCCCTACTTCGTCACACCCACTAACCCCCCCAGGCCGCCCTGGACCCCGCCTCCCCCTGAAGTGTGAGCCCCCCCCAAAGTGTGGTGCGGTTGCCCTGGTCCGTTCTATGTATGGGACAGCTCTGATTAAATATAAACCCAAACATTGGTGGAGCTGGGCCCACGTTCTTGAATATTGGTGGAGCAGGGGCACCATGGGCCCATATAACTTGCCACCTATGCTAGACGGATAGGATTTGAATGCACAATCTCTCACCCTGACGGATGGCACAAGCAGGCTGCAGATTCTTAAGGCACAAGCTACGCTGGCTTTGCAGCTTGGAATCCCCAGGGTTTTCACACACAGGCTAAAAATCCCTTTAGCACTGGGGTCCCCCAATTCAGTGGTGTTTTCAGGAGTCCTCTTGTGTGGGGAGTCATTGGTGAAGACCCCGAGATGATGTCACTCCCTGCCTTATACAGCTTTGGCATAAGGCAGGAACCCTTTGTTTGAAAACTTGGTTCCCAGACCAGTCTGTGGAAAAACACTGACATCCCAAGATGGAGTCCAGAGACATGCGGCCTGGTCACATGACCTTGCATACCTTGCATGAGACATAGCATCTGTGACGGTGCTGCCCGTGGGAGCCAGCTGAGGTCACTCAATCAGGGTGAACTGCAAACAAAACGGGGCAGACCAACCCCAAACGCTGGTGGTTATTCCAATACTTAGATTTACCAAGCCAGCACAAAACAGCTTCTATAGTACCTCACTGGTTACTTAGAAGTCCAAACAACGCAGTTTCCCTTAAAGTGCCCAGCCTCAGGCCTCCGTCCAGACACTGAAAATCTTATCTCATCATATAAAAGAAAAGGTTCTTCCAATCCCAAAGGATCAACCACACACCCAGGTTCAATTATAACTTAGATCTTACCCAAAATACACACTATAGTCAATTCTTATTAACTAAGCTAAGATTTATTAAAAAAGAAAAGAGAGAGTGTGTTGGTTAAAAGATCAATATACATACAGACTTGAATTCAATTCTTGAGGTTCAGATGCATAGCAGAGGTGAGACTGTAGTTGCCAAAAGTCCTTTTAGATATAGTCCATAGGTTATAGTCCAATGTCCATATTCAGGGTGACTCCAGCCAATGACTGGGGATCTCAATCCTTGTGGCTTAAGGTTTCCCCGTCTTGAAACCCAAAGCAGATCTGAGATGCAGAAGGATCGTGTCCCAGGGTTCTTATACATCTCCAGTAGCCTTTCGGCCTGAGAAAACAATAGGCTTAATTCTCCTTCCAAACATCCTGGCAATTAGCACAGGGTAATTTATCCATTAAACAGTTCAGATCCCGGTTACCACAACCTTCAAAGAGACATATAGACAATAATACTATTTCACTCAAGTATCATCATAAATGTTAATATTCCCTTTTTGATCTTTGAATTAAAGTTATAGCAATAGACAAGATTTGTTTGCTTACATCACTAGACCTGAGCAAACATCTACCCTTTTACCTCTAACAATGCAGATTTGCATTTCAAAGCTCTATTCATTTACATATCTTCCTAACCAGTCCTTAAGGTTCACCCATGGGTCAGGTCAGTGTGAGAGTTAATTAACTCTTTCTGGCCCTGTCACCTTCCAACGAAATATTATATTAAACTCCTAACGTCACAGCAGCCATAACTTACAGATGGTCTGGAAGGTCCACAGGAAGGTTAAGTTCTTTCAGGGTCCATTGTCTTTGCTGATGGGCCATCAGCACTGTCTGGCTTCATTGTTGTACCTGAAGGGCTAGTTGGGGTGTCACCCAGAGTAAGCCCCTTTGAAATACAGGCACATCGCCAATATTCCTAACTCCAGATACAAACATATTCAGTAAACCATAACCTTTCCAGTGCCACCTCGCATGACCTGTCTTGTACAAAATGCATCATAATTATCCTATCATAATAATATAACTGTGAAGATAATGGGGTGCAGTGTGTGTGTATGTCCTTGGTGCCCCTTGCTGGAGGGGCTGGGCCCTGCTGTTTGTGTGTGTGTGTGTATGTCCCTGACACCCCCGCCAGAGGGGCTGGGCCCTGCTGTGTGTTTGAGTGTGTGTGTGTTTGTGTGTGTAAATCCTGCTGCCCCCTGCTCTGTGTGTGTGTCCCCGTTGGAGCAGCTGAGCGCTGCAAGGTGCTGGCACACACTAGCCAGCAAGGGGCTGGGTCGGGGGCACAGCTGCCTTTTCCCTGGGGCTGAGCATGGAGGAATGGGGTGGGGAGTTCGCCCCTAAGCCAAATGGGAGCAACGTGAGGCCTGGCACGTCAATTTCCCATTGCCGGAGCACCGGGAGCCATGGCCTCCAGCTGGTTTGCTAGCATAAGCTATTTTATTATTGGCCCCAGGCCTGGAACAGGGGTGGTCACAAACAGCGCCCAGGAATCTCTGCTCGGACGCCAGCGACTGGTTCCAGGGAGCGAGACTAGGGCAGCCGACGCCACCTGCCTGCAGTGAGCTCACGGCTCCTGCGCTCAGACCAAGAACTTGCACTGCCCAGCGTGGAGGGGAGCCGCCTGTTGCTGCCGCCCGCAGCGCTAGCCTGGGCCAATTCCCTCCCGTCACCCCCTCTTGTCTGATCATTTTGGCTCCAACTCGCTGGCCTCAGTCCGATGGGAGGAGAGAGGAGACGGCTCCAGTTCCCACCCCCCAGCTGCTTTCTAGGAATAACGGCTCCCCCTCCCCAAGGCTGGGCCGCTGCTGCAGACGCGCGTGGCTGGGGAATGAGCCGATAACCCTGGTTTTTGGCCGCCCCACCCGGTGGGGATGTGTGTGTGTGTGTGTGTGCGAGAGAGAGACATGGCTTGGTGACAGCTGTGTGTTGCTTGTTAAGTTTCACATCCCCCCAATCCCCAATTCCGCTGATTCCCCATGCCCCCCATCCCCACATTGCCCCTGGTCCCTGCTGCTGCCCCGGCCCCCCACTGCCCCTCACCCCTGGCCCCTGCTGCCTCCCCGCCTCCCCCCCCCCATTGCCCCTGGGCCCCACTGCCTCCCTCCCATTTCCCCGAGCTCCCGTTCACGGCCTCACACCCCAGGCCTGCCCCGCTCCTTGCCTCTTGACCACGGAGCCGGGGTTCAAGGAAGTTCCATCGAAAACAAAATATTGAAGCTCCTGGCCCTCAGGGCAGGGAACAGGCCACACGGCTCAAAGTCCCGAAGGCAAAGACAGAGCCCCTGGCGTTTCCCGTTCAGCTCCCGATTTCTAAGCCAACCTGGCGATTTTGGCAGGGGAACCTCCTGAGACGCGAATCCTCGGGGGAGGGGCTTTTAATTATTTTTTTTTGCACCGGTGACAAACGCCAGGCCCAAGGCTGCAGCTGTTGTGCCGTAAAACTGAAGTGAAACTTGGCCGTGCGGGGCCGGAGGGGTGGCGTGGGAAAAGCTGCGCCTACTCTCTCTATCTCTGACATCGTCACAAGGATGTGGCCACCTCCGGTCTGCTTTTCCTGCCTGCTCAATTTTTGCTCTATCGGTGGGCCTCTCTAACAGGGGGAATCGCCAGCAGCCCTGGGGAAGGAAAGATGTGGAGGAAACTTGCTTTTCAGGAGGTAAGATGCCCACACTTGCTGTTTGACACTGGAGGACTTAGTGGGGGGGTGGGGGGGGAAGGTGTCACCCTTATTTGGGCTGAAATAGGTTTCAAATGCATAACAAGCCACTCAAAGGGCACAGGCGGGTTTAAAACACCGAGCCCCAGAAGAATGATATACAGCATGTGTAGGAAGGACATTTTGTGGCTTTCCTGCTAGGCACCTAGGAGAAAACAACTGATCTCTTGGACAGTCGCTGTTAGACACGCGGAGGTGCTGAGACGCCATAACTGTCGCAGGGCGGGTCTAAAAATATGCAGCGGCCATATTCAGTCTCCCCTGGAGAATCACAGAAAAACAAGACCTCTCGTGTTTCATGGGGTCCCTGCTTCCAGGGGACGATTGAGATGCTTAAAACAAAGCACCCGCTAACGTGCTTTGCCGGCCTGGTGCCTGCGTGAGGCAGAGAGGCGCACAGTGACTGACGCAGAGCGCTGGAGGAATGGGGGATAAAAACTATTTCTTCAAAATAACACAGCGACGAAGATTGCCCTCTTTTAAACGTGTTTGAGGGCGTTCACTGGCATAGGACGTACAAATGCTGACACGTGTAACGGATCGATTTCTTGCCATCCCACTTGCGGTGCGATATGGCCGTCTGGATTTTTTGGAAGGCTTTTTTTTTCTTTGGGGGGCCCTGCAGGAATTTTGCGGCATGGCCAGCGTCCGGGTTGATACGCTTTGCGCAGGAGGAGGCAGGGTCAAGGGCGGGCCTGCTTAGGATGACCATGTGGTGCCCGGATGACCATGTGGGCGTTAGTCTCAGAAGTGCAGCATGGCGTACAGCTCGGGTGCCACGAGGTGTAAAAACCAAACCCATCCCTTTGCCTTTGCAAGCATCGCCTTTAAAGTCGTCGTCTTACTCCGGCGCACTGGGCAAGCGGTACCGGACACCCGTAAGTGCCGCCCGGGAAGCTCTGTGCCGGGCTGGGTTCCCCGAAAGTGAGAGGCCAGAAGGGAAACGGGGGGGAGGGGATGCACCGGGAGGCCATTTGGAGAGGGAAGAGGGGTGTGTGGAACACAGCACATCGTGGGATGTGTGTGTGGAGACCCAGGCCCCCATTGTGCCGGGCACTGCACAGACCCTGCCCAGGATCTTGGTGCGGTTTCGTGATTTTGACTCTGATTCCGCACACACTCAGGGGTGTCTACACTACCAAGCCCCCCTTCCCTCCCCCGCAGCACCGAGGCCGGCTCAGCTGACTCGGGCTTGCGGGGGGGGAGGGGCACTAAAGACAGACGTGTAAACGTTGGGGGCTCAGGCTGGAGCCTGGGCTCTGAGACCCTCCCCATTTGTGGGAGCGGAATCTATCCAGTAATTTTACAGCCCCGCAGCCCGAGCCCCACGAGCCGGAGTTGGCTGGCATGGGGCACACGGGGGTGTCCGGTTGCTGTGTAGACCCACCCTGCGATTCGGCGCGGCAGGGCTCGTATTGCCGTGTAGACGCTCCCTCGAGCAGAGAGCTGAGGGTGATGCTACGCCCGCGGCGCAAGGCTTGCTTGAGCATTTACAGGGTCTACGCCTTATATCTGAAGTGCTCCCCGTAACTTATCCCTCCCTCCCCTGCTGGATCTGGGTCTGACTTCTTCCAGGCTTCACCAAAGCTGGCCTGAAATGTTGATTTCTTCTCCCAGGCCCCAGCCAATGTCAACAGGACATCCCTCTGTCTGTGCCCGAGGGTGGCGACGTGCAACAGCCCCTTAACCTCACGGAGCGCTTTGCCCAGCTGTCCTGGTACGATGCCTTGGCTGGGACATGGGTGCCGATAGCCGTCATCCGTCCAGGGAAATCAAACCCACTCGACAGCTCCTTCGCTGGGCGCATCTCCGTGTCCAACAGATGGCTCACCATGACGAACGCCAGCAAAGCCATTGCAGGGCTGTATAAGATTGAATCTGAGATGAACAAAAGCAAGTGTCTGGTTTTCATCCGTCTGATTGTAACAGGTAAGTGCCGTGGGTCACAATTTCAGGGGTAACCGCACCGTGGATTTCCCCTTGGCCTCTGGAGGGCCCGGATGTCAGGTTTCCAGCTTCCCAGCCACCCCCTCTCACAGGTGGAGGCCTGCATCTGTCTCCCTCCAGCCGGGGGGTTGGGTTTGGGTTTGAACGTCACTGTGAGTTTCCCAGCACATCTGAGTGTGGTCCAGCACCCGTGGGGTGACCAGATGTCCTGATTTGACTTTGTCTTATATAGGTGCCTATTACCCCCCACTCCCTGTTCCGATTTTGCACACTTGCTATCTGGTCACCCTAAGCACCTGTGCTTTCCTTTTCTCTGGGGCTGCGACAATGTACACCAGGTACCAACCAGCCACCGCAAAGCACATTTAGTCCTAGCAGCACAGAGAAAACATGGAAAATAAGAAACTGCCCAACACGCCCGCTGACAGCTAAACAGAGATCAGCCCCAGCTCCGACCTCAGGGTCTGGTAGGGGTCGGACTTTCAAATCCCTCAACTAGGTTTGCTCTCTCGGTTACAAGTTCCTGGGGACAGTTCAGCCATTTCTTTCATTTGTCTACGTTTTACTGGGCGCGGCCCAGACAGTCACTGAAATCGGGGCCCCGTCGGGCCGGGCGCTGCCCAGACACAAAGTCGCCGAGATTGGGGCCCTGTTGCGCTGGGTGTTGCCCAGACCCATAGTCACTGAGATCAGGGCCCCGTCGGGCCGGGCGCTGCCCAGACACAGAATGAATCAGTCCCTGCCCCTAAGAAATTACCATCTAAATAGACAAAATGTCTGAGGGGGGAAACTGAGGCACGGGGCAAGGAAGTGACTTACCAAAGGTTACACAGCAGGTCAGTGAATCAAACCCAGGCCCCCTGAGGCCCAGGCTGCTGCTCCTTCTCACAGGCTGTGCTGCCGCTCTGCCAGAGAGAGGCTGACACATTTGTTCTCTGTGAACACATGAACCACCTGAGCCTAGTTTCCTCCACCCCTTTGAGGTGTAACATGGAGTGTCAGCTGCCTGCTTGGCACAGCGGGATCCCAGTCTGCAGCCAGTGGTGCCCCTTGGCTGATGTCTTTGGGTTCCTGCCCTCCCGTGCCTGTATCACAGCCCCGAGAAATGCCCCTGACAGCGCAGAGTAGAGCGGAAGAATTACTTCCCGTGTCTTGCTTACAACACTCCTGCTAATACACCCCAGAAGGATGTTTGCTTTTTTTGCAACAGCGTTACACTGTTGACTCATATTTAGCTTGTGATCCACTATGACCCCCCGATCCCTTTCCGCAGTACTCCTTCCTAGGCTGTCATTTCCCATGTGTGCAACTGATTGTTCCTTCCCAAGTGGAGCACTTTGCATTTGTCCTTATTGAATTTCATCCTATTTACGTCAGACCATTTCTCCAGTTTGTCCAGATCGTTTTGAATTTTAATCCTTTTGGGCAGATACACCCCAAAACTGGAGGTTATTCTCCCATGAGATACACCAAACCAGCAACCAAAGCAAACTTCTGTTTCACCCCATTGGCTAACAGGAAGTCAGAACAGCAGTTTCCTTAGTCGTTCCAGTCCTTGTATCACCACCAAAAACACTCGACTTTGAGACGAGTGGTTCTTTAAAACCAATTTCATTAAATAAAAGTATCAGGAGGTAGCCGTGTTAGTCTGTATCCACAATAGGGTGACCAGATGAGAGGAAGAAAATATTGGAACACATGGTGGGGAGGGTCACCGTCGGAGCTAAAAAAACCCAAAAAACAAAAAAACACAGAGTACCGCGAAATATTGGGACAAATTGCGTCCCGACCAAACATCAGTCGGGACACGGGACAAATGCCTACATATCGGGACATCCCGATTTTATCGGGAGGCCTGGTCACCCTAATCCACAAAAACAACAAGGAGTCTGGTGACACCTAAAAGGTTCTTCTGATCCCAAAGGACCAGCCACACACCCAGGTCAATATACAACTCAGATCTTACCCCAAAATCACACTGATGCCAATCCTTTATGCATAAAAAGAAAGTAAAAAGGTGAGAGTTAAAATTGGTTAAAGGAATCACATACATACAACAATTGCAAAGTTCTTGGTTCAGGCTTGTAGCAGTGATGGAATATACTGCTGGCTTAAGTCAAGTCTCTGGCTGCTTCAAAATCATTGGAAGGTCCTCAGGCCCTTGGTTAGAATGCTCCCATTAGATGTTTCCAGGGCCTTTTAGCTTCTACAATGTGGAGGGAAACCCGTTGTTTTAAACAAAACCCTCAGATGGTGTTTGAAGTCACATGGGCAAGTCACATGTCCATGCATGATTCTGCTTAGTCACAGTAGAAGCCATTAGCTATACCTCAGACAGCATGTTCAGAGGAAAATCCCTTCAGGATAAGTGGGCGTCTTCCATTGTGAGTTAAATGTTCTTTCGATGGGCCACACAATTTGAATACCCGCCTCCAAGATGTGCTGGCTAACTACCTTGTGAGAGTTATCGCAGGAGCAAACACTTGAAATCCAGGTACAGAGCCTATGCTCATAATGTCAAATACAAAAATGATACATGCATACAGATAGCATAATCATATTCAGCAAATCATAACCTTTCCATAGATGCCTCACTTGGCACCCTTTGTGCAAGATTTGTTGCAAATATATAACAGTGGTTGCAACAATGATCAACGTGGTCATATTTTAATCAGATAACGTCACCGCGGGGTCCCGGCTGGGGCTGCGTGGGGAGTTCCAGCTGCGGGATAGAGGAAGACTCCACTTTCCACAGAGAGAGGGGGGAGAATTCAAGCTACCTGGACAAATTGGAGAACTGGGCTGAGTTCAGGCAGATGAAATGTAGTAGAGACAAGTGCAAAGTGCGTTACTTAGGAAGGGAAAATCCAATGCCCAGCTCCAAACTGGGGAATAACCGGCCAGGGGCGTGCACGGCTGGAAAGGAGCTGGGGGTTAGGGCAGGTCACAAATTGAATAGCAGCCCCCGGTGTGATGCAGTTGCTAAAAAGGCTGATATTATTCTGGGCTGTATTACCAGGAGTGTTGTATGTAAGACATGGGAGGTCATTGTCCTGCTCTCCTGGTGAAGGACATAAATCCACACCGGGTAGAGGTCAAAGCATAGGGGTTTATTACACACAGCGCTGGCGGAGTGTCACCTGGTTTATCAGGCTCAGAGACACTGTCAATCAATTGATTACAATGAAATATATAGATTTTCCATGGGCGGGGGAAAGTGACGGGGTAGGCAGTTCCACACCCCGGGATAGGTTTTGCAGCAAGACAAGATAGCACAGTAGCCAATGGTTAAAAGGTTACATAATGTCTCCGCTCATGGTCTCAAGTTAGCAAGTTAACATTTAAAGAATATTTTGATAAAATGTTATTAGTATAAAATATATATGTTGCATTCTGCTTTGGGGTCCATAGGAATGGAGCAACTCCTTTGATTGTCCAACAGATACATTCCTAGGGGGCTTGTGCTCGCATCAAAAAAAAATATTGTTTCTATGTTAATCATTCTGGCTTAATTAAGCAAAATTTACAAGCCATTAAAAATGCTGCTGTTGTTTTCCATGCTGTATCTCTTAATCACACCTTTAGTTTTAAAAACCTCCTTCCAAACCTTGGGTCATGGTTTACAGGGCTCTTTCAAACAATTATTCAATAAATTCTTTTTTTTTCTTTCTATATGTTATTTAAACAATAATACAAGGTGTCAAAATGCCTATATAATGCTATAATCAAAACCTCTGCTGTCCATAAAAAACCCAGTATCTGTCCCTCCAGCTTGATCGCAAATTGCGTAACGGGCCTGACAATTTTTAAATTTGTCAGGCCCAAACGGGGGGGACTGTAAAAGTTACTAGTAACCCCCCCCCTTAACAAAGCAGCCTTTATGTCAACCAGTGACCATTAGGGGAAAGCAAACACTTCAAGTACACAGTAGCCTGAACTTTTCAACTGTCTTCCCTTTCAAGGCCTTAAGGTAGTTAGAGCTGGTCCCAAGCCGGTATTCACTGACCAGATAGCAAAAGCACGGGTCTGACAACCACCAATCAAGTGTTAACACGGCAAAAACCTTTGTCTAAATGTATATAAAAAATCTGTAAAATATATGTAAAACAAAGTCTTTGTACCAAGGTGCAAAGCTCTCCTTTCTTCTGCAGAATAAAGCAACTCTTCCTTATCCCTGTCTGGCTGTTATTGGCTCTCAGCTAGGTGGACCCGATATTTCGGTAACAGTTCTATGATAATCTGCAGCAAGGGAGGTTTCGGTTCTGCAGGAGGAAAAGGTTTTTCACTCTAGGGCTGGTGAAGCTCTGGAACAGGCTTCCAAGGGAGGTTGGCGAATCCCTGTCATTGGAGGTTTTTAAGAACAGGTCGGACAAAGCCCCTGCCAGGGCTGATCTACGGTCACTGGCCCGGGCTCAGCAAAGGAGGTTGCTGCGTGGGGAGTTCTAGGGGGGCAGATTTTAACGGATTGGAGGGGATGGGACCCCTTGTCTCTGATCTCCTGGGACTCTGCATCCGCTCGCTGCCACCGCCTCTGCATTGTCTCATTCCAGAGCCTGCGCCAACCTCAGCTCTGGCCTCCCAGGGGGCCCTGGTCAGCGGCGGGACGGCAGCAGCAGGTGAGTGACGGGGCTGGGAGCGGGCTGCTTATGCTGCTGGGATCGCCTGCTAATTCTGGCAGCTGCCCGGCTCCCCGGCAGATTGCCCCGCTCGGCTCCTGTCGGGCACGGACAGGCCAGCCAGCAAGGAACAGCGCGGTGTCAGCTAGAGGCCAAGAAGCAGCCAGGAGGGAGGGTCTCTGCTCCCTGGTCCCAGCAGGGCTGGGAGTAGCAAGGTCAGATCTCCATCTCCCGCTGAGAGAGCCATCCATGGCTTTACATCCCTTCTCCTTGCCCTACTGGCCGATGGAGCAGAGTGGGTGGGGCAGAACCTCCGGGTACTGACCGCTTGGCTCCCAACCCCATGTCCGTGCCCATCTATGACTTGATTTCTTGGGTGACACTTTATATTGAGGTTCCACGTAGAAGTAATTTAGAAAGGGTTGAATGGTGGTTGCAGGGTTTGTCTACACAGGGCCACTCAGGAAAATTAATCCAAATCAAGTCAAAGTGCAGGCTCTGGTCTGCACTACAGCGTTAGGTCGACATAAGGCAGCTTACTTCGCCCCAACTCTGTCAGTGTCTACACTAAAAGGCAGCTACCATCCGTGGAACTCGCCTGTTGAAACAACTTAATAACTCCACATCCAGGAGAGGCATAGCGCTTGGGTGGATGTATTTAGATAGATGTAGTGTAAGTGTAGACACTGTACTCTGTTGCTGCCTTCAGAAGCTGTCCCACAATGCCCCATGCTGACAGTTAAATTGGTACCAGCGCTCCCGGTGAGGACGCGCGCCGCCGACACAAGGGGCGTAGTATGGACGTGCAAAAGCGATTTAATTACTGCCCTGGCTGTATGTTGACGTAATTTAGGTTGACTTAATTTTGTAGTATAGACTTGCTCGAAATTTAAAGTGGATTCACTAAACTGCATTGACCCTCCCCCTATGTGGACACTCTTATTTAGAATTGAAGTGGCCTGAATTGGATTCACTTTTAAAGTGAATTAAGCTAAATCGAATTCAGGCTGTTTTAATTTTCAAGGAGAGCGTCCATACAGGGGTTTAATGTGGTTTAACTAATCCACTTTAAAAGTCAATTTGGATTAGTTTTCCTGAGTGGCCCTGTGTAGACAAGCACACTCGTTACTTGTGTCTTTAGCATGCCGAGAGTGTATATCCACCACGTACGAACGCCTTATAAACCATCTATCAAGTGAACCTTAATTTAAAGTGTATGGTGCCTAGCAATCCTAGTCATGGTGCAGCACCCCCACAGTGCTAGGCGCTGTACATTATTGATTAGTTGTGTTATGGTAGCACGTAGGAGCCTCAGGAAAATTGGCAAACCCACGATTAGCCTGGGACAGTGGAGCATCTCGAACCGGAAAATCCCTTTTGCGCACGCCAGGGTGGAACGCTGAGCACAGTAGAGAGGCTGGAAGTTTTCGCCTGGTTTCACCAACTATCCCGCTAATGCCGCAATTCCTGTCATTGGTTGCAGAGTCCGGATCTCAGTCCAGCCGTATTGCAGAGGTGGTGGTGCCAGTGGTGGGGTCAGTGGTGGTGTTGCTGGCGGTGGCACTGCTGATATGGCAGAAAAATAATATTGCTCGCTACGTGCCCTCGTTCTGCAGCCGTCTTGGCTTCCTTGCCAGTGCTGCCCCATCCCAGCAGGCCGGCGACGCAGGCCCCATGCAGGAAATGTGAAGCTGGCAGAGCTGAGGCAGATGGAGGACGCCAGCGGTGGGGACCGGCCTGCCGCGCTGAATATGGAAACTTCTCGGCAGTGCTGAAATGCTAAATGCTGGGGGACTGGAACGGGGGAGGGATGAGCCCCGTGTCATGGAGTGTGGGGGAGTCAGGGGTGGCACTGTGAATGGGGGACAAGTATGCCCAAGGAGTACAAGGCTTTGCCCCAGATATCCCCTTCAGAAGACTTCCCCAGACTGCATTAGGGATACTGGTGTGACCTCACCTTGCAGCAGCCCCCAAAGAAGGAATTGGGTGGACTAAATGGACAGTGCCCCTCTCTATCTGAAGCCTAGCAAGGGAGGTACGTGGATCCCACTAGAATTTAAAATGAAAAGTAAGGGGACTTTGCTAGGGGACTTCCGCAGCTTTAGATACAGTACCAGGCACGTAGGAGGATTTCCACTTCTGAGCCATGGAAGCAGAAATTGACTTTTCCTTTCCAGACATAGCTAATATTCAGAAGGGGAATCTAGCACCTGCCTTCCAGATTTGATCACCTCAAAATTCAGGAGTGCTCAAGCTCAGTTTGGGCAGCTGTTACTTCATGTCTCCCAAATTAAATATACTGATCCACTGTAACTTGCTGTAGAAAAAGTAGGATAAAATTGAGCAAGAAATGCTTCCCAGTGGTTATTAGGACTGGAATTGCTATTTTCAATAGCCATTGCCGTTTTGTTTGTTTGTTTTAGTTTTATTTGTTTAAAAGGAAGACAGTGATATTGCATTGGCAAATTCCCCATAGACACAAAGAGTGGAACAAAAGAATAATAAAGGCACCTCAAGGTTTCCTCATTTATGTAGGACAGTCTTATAATATGCATCCAGATATCCTCCAATCACACAAGCTGAAAATTGTTCCACTTTACTGCAGTTCTGTGACCATATGGGAACCAAACCTGTCTGTGTTCTGTGTGCATCCAAAATTCCTGCTGAATGACCCGCCCTGGGAGCGAGTTACCAGTGACCCAGGGCTGGGGCAGCAGGAGGGTGCAGGTTGGGGGGAGAGCCTAGGGCTGGGGCGGCAGGGGGGTGGGGGTAGGG
The DNA here is from genome assembly GCF_028017835.1 of Emys orbicularis. Classification (NCBI taxonomy): domain Eukaryota; kingdom Metazoa; phylum Chordata; order Testudines; family Emydidae; genus Emys; species Emys orbicularis. The sequence continues at coordinate 19,004,037 of NC_088703.1, read as the reverse complement.
CACTAGTGGGGGGGGAAAGGAGATATCCCAGTGCTGGGACGGCAGGGGGTGTGGGAGGGTGGGGGGAGAACCCAGAGCTGGGGCAGCAGGGAGGTGCGGGGGGGGGGGGGGAGCCCAGGTCTGGGGTGGGGGGGCAGCCAAAAATTTTTTTGCTTGGGGCAGCAAAAAACCTAGAGCCGGCCCTGCCTGCCAGAAGGTGTCACCTGGCTCCATCCCCCTCCTGGGCTCAGGTTACGAAGGGCAGCTGCCATCCTTTACGTGCTGGCCATCCAGCATCATGCCTCAGTGAAGTCATACCCTTATTTTCCATCCCCATCTAATATTAATGCAGACAGTAAACTACTAAAACTCCCACGCAACATTATCTCGATTTAAAGGGCCCGGGGATTTAAAGGCCCCGCCTCTTCTGGTTGAGGCCACACCCCTTTCAGTTGAGGCCATGCCCCCTGCTCAGGACTCTGGCATCCCGGTAAGTCCTTTAAGTTACTTTCACCCCTGCCTAAGCCCTAGGAACAGGGTAAGGTTGGGTGCCCTAGAGTGTAAGGTTACGCCTGAGCCCACAGAAGGATGAGAGTGGGTGCCTAAATTAAGAGGGTTACACCTTGAGCCCTAGGAACTGAGTAAAGGTGGGTGCCCCTAGAGTGTGCAAGTAACAGAGAATATTGTGCGGGTAACCGGGGGGCACGTTAACACCCCCCCCACCGAGGCCCACATGTTGCCCCTGCCCACCTGAGTGTCCATGGACCATCCTGACAGAGTTCTGAACACAGGGATCCGCCTTCGCCCAGCAGCCAGGCATGTCTTGCTGCACAGGCTGGCTCAGAGCTCTCTACTCCAGGCGCAGAGCCAGCTCAGGCTTTTGATGCCAGAAGCTGAGGGGTCTGGCTTGCAGGCCCTGCATTTGACAGGTCCCCCCCCGAGCGCGATCTCGCTTGGCTGTTGCTCCAGCTCCTCCACGGAGGAGGTGAGCTCCATGCTGACCCCATCATCCGCGTCTCTGGCTTTGATTTGGGAACTGTGGTGGGGTGGGGGTGGGGAGCTTGCTGGACACCCCTGTCTCCACATCCCCCTTTGGTGAGCACGGGATGGGTGAGGACCGGGGCGGATGCCTGCAGTAATAGCATTGTGATGAAGGTGCCCGTGGGAGCTAGCTGAGGTCTGTTCAGTTTGGCAAAGAGACGACTGAGGGGGGATCTGATCACATAACACAAGAACCAGGGGGCAACCAATTAAATTAACAGGCAGCAGGTTTCAAACGAAGGAAAAGAAGTATTTCTTCACCCAACGCACAGTCAACCTGTGGAACTCCTTGCCAGGATGTTGTGTAGCCAAAACTGTAACGGGATTCAAAAGAGAATGAGAGAAGTTCCTGGCTATCAGCCAGGAGGGTCAGGGATACAACCCCAATGCTCTGCGTGTCCCTAGCCCCCGACTGCCAGGAGCTGGGAGTGGGCAACGGGATGGATCACTCAATAATTGCCCTGCACCCGACCTCACAGCAGCTCACCGATTGGGCGTCTCCTGTGCTCGCTGCCCGACTGCTCGGTAGTTTCACCCCTTCATAACGTTTGCCTTTCAGCGTCGAAAGGCGGTCTGTTGCGATGCGCCTTTTGTCTACTTCCGATCGCAAGTGCTTCGGGGCCCGGACTGCTGTCATGGAGGTTTTAACAGCGCTCACCCTACAGAGACGGGCGTTATTATCCACAGCGGTGCATGAACTCACGGCTACAGTTCAGCAGCACCTGGCCTTGTTTTCCAGCTCTGGACTCGCTCCTAATTGCACCCAGCCAGGAGTGAGGTGGGGGCAGGGGGAACTGGTCTGGTTCTTCCCAGCAGGGGGCAGTAAATAAACCAATATGTGGATAAAATCAAAGGGGTGAAACTACTGAGCAGTCGGGCAGCGAGCACAGGAGACGCCCAATCGGTGAGCTGTTGTGAGGCCGGGTGCAGGCAGGTCCCACCTCTGGGGGCTGGCCAGGAATTTATTCAGAGCAGGAGAAGGAAGAATTTGTTAGGCCGAGGGGCATGGGTGTGAGCCCGCTGCCTCCTGCTGGCTGCAATCGGACAGGCGTGGAATATTTCTGGGGGTCAGGGTGTCTTCAGCCGCTCGATACGTCCGCTCAGACCGCCGGGCATCGGGTTCCCCCCAACTCCGATCCCCTCTCCGGTGCCCACCCCCTCCGCTCTGCCCCTCCTCTGGGCACGGCTCGGTCCGCCCCACCCCCTCTGCTTTACCCCTCCTCTGGGCACGGCTCGGTCCGCTCCACCCCTCCGTGCTGCCCCCTCTGCCCCGCCTCCAGCCCCGGTGGGAGCAGGGCGCGGGGTCTGAGGGCGTCACTCCCACCTGCCCTGGCTCAGGCTGTGCTGGAGGACAGTGTACACCACGGGCTGCTGGGATCTGCCCCACACGTGGGCGTTCACACGCCGTGCGCCCCCGGGACCCACCAGGACGTCCGTGGACTGGGCCCTAGACCACAGTGACAGCATCTTCCTCTCGCTGAGCCCCCTGTGGCCTTGGGGGACAGCCCGGGGCTGGATCAGCCGAGGCCACGCCAGGCAGCGCGGCAGACCCGGGATGCCCCCTGCCACTGGGCCACGGATCAGAGCCGCCCGAGTGCTCCAAGGGGAAACCACTGGCCACGGCTGCCACAGGCTCTCCCCCACCCCCCGTCACGGATCCACAGATCCGGTGCTCTGGCCCGGCTCTGGAGCAGTCCCTGGGAGGAGTCCTGTGGTACGTCAGCCCCCTGTGGGTCACACTCACTGGGGTCAGCCCCTCGGCTTCACACCACCTCCGGGGACCGGCCCTTGGAGCCTGCCGTCCCCCTGGGGTATGCCAGGTGCTCCCCGCAGCGAGTCCGCTGGGATCGGACCCTGGAGGTAGACTCACACACCAAATGGGAGCCAGGTTTCTCCCTCCCCCAACGTTCCCTTGATCTGGAGTGACTCAGCCAGCAGTGTGGATGCAGGAGGGGTCAGGACACAGTGTAGACAGTCCTTGGTTAAAGTTACAGCAAAGTCTATGTGGGTCGGGCCAGAGCCCCGAGCTCTGCTCGGCCCCCCGCCGAGTCCCAGTCCCAAAGAGCGTCCTGTTCCCAGCGCCCCACATGGAGTGACCCCCCAGCCCCTCCTCCAGCCTTCGGCCTGGGTTCGGGACACCTGGTCCCCCTCCTTTGTCCTCCAGCTGCTCACACCCGTCTCACTTCCTGAGGAGGGGGGCCATATAGCCGGGCCATTTTCTTCTGGGACCCTCCATGGGCCAGGGGCCCGGCCCCGGACAGCTGGCGTCAGTCAAACCTGGGACTCTGCGAAGAGTAAACAGCCTTTTCCCACCACCTAGTTAACCAGGCACTGCATAGGGGAAACTGAGGCACACACAGGATTAATACAAATTATTATGAAAAATTCCCACTCTGCCACAGCTGGGCTCCCTGACACAGGGGTAATAGACACTCGCCATTCCCACCCCCTCCCCCCGAATTTAATCTCTGCCCAGCTGGATTTCCTTCCTCTGTCCCCCTGACAGAGCTGGAAACTGGACAGGGCTGCAGGTGCCCCGCAGCGAGGGGGTGTATTATAATAATGGGCCCTTCTGCCTCATAGACCTCAAAGCCTGGCCAGGATCGGTAGCCCCAGTCTCCAGAGGGGGAAACTGAGGCAGCGAGAGGGGAGGGAGCTTGTGGAGGTGTAACAAAGTGCGCAGGCGTGGTGCTCTGGGACCGCGCCGAATGAAGTCAGACAGGTTCCTCGTCGCAATGTGACATCCCCCAGGGCCCACTCTGCGTAGGGCAACCCTCCTTGGCTTCAGCACCCCTGTTCACACTGTGAGCTCCCCGCAGCTAGTCCACCTGGCTGGGACCCCTGGGGAAGCCTCACACGCTCCCCCAAAGGGGCCCTGCAGCCCACCTCTGCACTCAGCAGGGACTCTGGGCCAGCGTGGAAAACAGAAGGGTTATTAGTCATCAGGAGCACAGTGTAGAACAGAGCTCATTAGCACCGAAATCAGGAGCAGTCAGCAAAGTCCATCTCGGGGAGGAATCCAGAACCGCCCCCCCCCGGGCTCCTCCCACCCAAGTCCCAAACCAGGAGACTGACCCGCTTCCAGCTTTACGCCCAGTTGCCCCTCCTCCGCCCTTTGTCTCTTTCCCGGGCAAGCAGGTCCCTGGCTGCCACCTCTCGCTTTGTTCTCCAACACCTCCGGCTGGCTCACGCAGAGGGTGGGCCCTGGCCATCAGTTACCTGGACACGGAGTGTCAGCCATTGTCTGAGCCCAGGCAGCCCGTCGGCATCACACCTGCCCTCTAGGGGCTCTGCAATAATCACACACCCTTGTCCCACCACCTAGATACTTGAGTAACACACAGGGGAAACTGAGGCACACACAGCATATTCATACAAAACATTAAGAACATTGCCACTTCATCACAGGAGGAGAGAACCCAGGAGTCCTAGCCCCCCCTGCTCTAACCACTAGACCTCACTCCCCTCCCAGAGGTGGGGAAAGACTCTTCCCATTATAAGCCCCTGTTTTCCAAATGCTGATAACTTTGCCAGATGTTCGTCATTGGGGATGGAATTGCCCCAGCCCAGGCGGCCGCCGTGGGATGAATTTTGGGGGGAGAATTTTAGCCAAATTGGTTCCGCTGGTTCTGGAAACCAGGCCACTGGTTTGTCGGTCGTCAGCTCCAGGACACCACCAGCCCCCCGAGCAATTGCCTCTGGGCTAGGTCGGCCTGTGCTTTGCTTTGCAGGGTATCAGCGGTGGCACCCCAAGCCCCTTCTGCAGGCGTTGCCCAGCGGCGTGCAGCCCCTGACACGGACGCGCATGGTAACGAGCAGTATGGCCGGATACCCACAGCTGGTCCCAGCTCAGGGTCAGGCCTTCAGGACACCACAACGGAAACAACCAGAAAGTTATTACCACCGCTGACGACAGCCGAGCTGCCGAGGCAGGAGGGTGGAAACAGAGCGGGCTACCGGGAAACCCAACGCAGAAGACCACTGTTTGAGTCGAAATGTCACTTTCACAGGCTCAGATCCTGGGCTAAAGGACTTTCTCCCCTAAAGCAACTTCCCAGGGGCACCGGCCACGTGGCTGGGATCATAACAGGTAAGAACAGCCGCACTGGGTCAGAGCAATGAACTGTGTAGCCCAGTATCCTGTCGTCTGAGAGTGGCTGGGGCCAGGTGCTTCAGAGGAGATGAACAGAACAGGGCAATGTGACGGGTTTGGTCACAGAGACCCCCTTGGGACAGTCACCTGATGTGCTGAGATTACCTCTGAGCCCGTTTTCTTTGCCAGCTTGGGACTTTAGAACCCTGCCTTGTTGAGCCAGACACGATAGTCTGCTGCAACACAGACCAAGGGTCTGAAGCACGCCCCCAAAGCTGCAGGTTTTTACTGAAAACCACTCAGCAGGTATTCCTGCTTCCAGCACCCAGACACCCAGCTCCCAGTGGGATCCAAACCCCAAATAAATCCGTTTTACTCTGTATAAAACTTATACAGGATAAACTCATAAATTGTCCGCCCTCTATAACACTGATAGAGAGATATGCACAGCTGTTTGCTCCCCCAGGTATTAATCACTTACTCTGGGTTTATCAATAAACAAAAGTGATTTTATTAAGTATAAAAAGTAGGATGTAAGTGGTTCCAAGTAATAACAGACAGAACAAAGCAAGTTACCAAGCAAAATAAAACAAAATATGCAAGTCTAAGCCTAATACAGTAAGAAACTGATTACCGAGATGTTCCAATAAGCTTCTTTCTCAGACTAGACTCCTTCCTAATCTGGGCCCAATCCTTTCCCCTGGTACAGTCCTTGTTAGTTCCAGCAGGCATCTTAGGTGGAAACTAGGGGCTTTTTCATGACTGGGACCCACTTTGTTCTGTTCCACCCCCTTTTATCGCTTTGGCACAATGTGGGAATCTTTTGTCTCTCTGGGTTCCCACCTCTCCTGCTAAATGGAAAAGCACCAGGTTTAATATGGATTCCAGTATCATGTGACATGGTCACATGTCCTGTGAGACCCCTGTGAGAGTCTTCATTCTTCCTGGGCTGGCCTACACATACAGAGGAAGGTTTGCAAGTAAACAGAACCATTTACAACCAATTGCCCTAGTCAATGGGAGCCATCAGGATTCTAAGCCACCATTAATGGCCCACACTTTGCATAACTACAGTAGGACCTCAGAGTTATACTTCATATTCCTAGTTTAAGATACAAGAATGATACATTCATACAAATTGGATGACCACACTCAGTAGATTATAAGCTTTGTAATGATACCTTACAAGAGACCTTTTGCATAAAGCATATTCTAGTTACACCATATTCACACTCATTAGCATATTTCCATAAAATATTATGGAGTGCAACGGCACAGACAATGATCCACTGATCCATTTCCGGTCGTCCAGTCCCAGCTTCTGGCTCCAGAGATTTAGGGACACCCAGAGCATGGGTTTGCGTCCCTGACCAGTTTGGCTAATGGGGTCCTCCAGACCCCATTATACGTTTGGCCTCTACAACATCCTCTGGCAAGGAGTTCCACAGGTTGACCATGTGTTATGTGAAGAAGTATTTCCTTTTGTTTGTTTTAAACCTGCTGCCTGTCAATTTCATTGGGTGACCCTAGTTCTTGTGTTATGAGAAGGAGTAAATAACACTTCCTTAATGACTTTCTCCACACCAGTCAGGATTTCATAGACCTCCATCATATCCCCCGACCGGTTTGCTGGCCCAGGTTCAATGCTGACCGCTGTGTTGTTGAGACCCTCTAGCACAGTGGTCCCCAAACTGGGGTTCGCAAAATGTTACAAGGGGTTCTCAGGAAAAAATTCCCTAATGGCGGACAGAGCTGTCCCTAGGGACCCCGGGCAGCACGGGGCCAGCAGCCCAAAGCCCCTGGACTTCCAAGAGCTAAGCAGATGAAAGCAAACCTATCTATCACACTGAGGAGATTTAAACTTCAAGACACCTTATAAGAAATGGAAAGGGAGGTGGATATCTTTGGCTGTTTTTAGAATGAAATAGGCAGCTAGTATTGTTTTTAAAATGATTATGAAAAACAAGTTTAAGCTTTGTTGTAATGTGCGTTGTTTGCCTGGACTGCTCAAGACCTGAATGCTTGTGTAGGAGGAACTCTTTGAGTTGGCTTCTTAAATACCTTCCTTCTGTTTCACATCTGACACTCCTTGATGAAACATAGGAGGCTTGTCTTATAACAGGCTTATTCAAAGCGATACAAGCTACGAAAGCGAGATCTTGGATGAGTGTTGCCGTTTTCATAATGTAATAAAAATACTGTCATAATAAATAATAATTGATAATAAATAGTGTGTAATACGCATGTCATAAAAACAAATTTTATATTTCCGAGATCACTGCTTGCTCAGGTAAAGGAGACAATCCCTGGAAATATTCATGTTTAGGAGGGGGTTTGCGAGACTTGACATTTTAGTGAAAGGGGTTCACAGGTTGTTAAAGTTTGGGAACCACTGCTCTAGCAAAGGGGTTCTCAAACTGGGGGTCGTGACCCCTCAGGGAGTCACAAGGTGGTTACATGGGGGTCCATGGGGCTGCCAGCCCTAGGCCCCCATTAAATTACCCTCCCTTTTGAATTTATAAGGGGGGGGTCACACTCAGAGGCTTGCTGTGTGAAAGGGGTCACTGGCACCCCCGTACTGCAGAGCACGGATGGTGAAATTCGGGGGGGGGGGGGGAAGAGGGTTGGCCTAAACTGTTCCAAGCTGAACAGTCCCAGTCTGATTAATCTCTCCTCGTACGGCTGCCGTTCCAGCCCCCTGATCATTTTTGTTGCCCTTTTCTGAACGTTTTCCAATTCCAATGTATCTTTTTTGAGCTGGGTCGACCGAATCTGCACCCAGTAGTCAAGGTGTGGGCGTCCCATGGATTTATATAGAGGCAACATGATATTTTCTGTCTTATTATTTATCCCTTTCCTACTGGTTCCTAACATTCCGTTGGCTTTTTTGACTGCCGCTGCGCATTGAGCGGATGTTGTCAGAGAACTCTCCACACTGACGCTGAGATCTCTTTCCTGAGTGATAACAGCATTTAGACCCTGTCTGTTAGTTGGGATGATGGTTTCCAATGTGCAGTGCCCGTTTTGCGAGATCCCTTCGTAACTCTTCGCAGACGGCTTTGGACTTCATGGGGCTGCGGGTCGGGAATGAGGAGCAGCCTCCCCAGCGGGGGAGGTCGTGGTCGAGGGGCACAAGACGCCCTGGTGGGGGGACCCCTCCCCTGCGTCTGGCAGCTCTCTTGGTCCAGGGTCTTCGTCTCTCCCAGCTGTGGCAGGACTCAGCCAGGATCAGCCCCAGGGCCAGCAGGACGCCGGCGCCCAGGCCCAGACGAACGATGTTGCCCTGGGTGAAATCCAGGTGCCAGGGTGGGGCCGGAGCTGCTAAAGAGGGGAGGGGTCAATCTGCAGCCACGTCCTGGGGGTGGGGGGGTGTGTTAAGATCAGACCTCACCCAGCTCCCAGTGCAATCGGGGGTGACTCCGGATTGACCCTGGGGGGCTGAGATCCAAACTCAGCCCTGGGCCTCTGTTTCCCACGTCACTTACCTGGCGGAGGGCTGTGGCTGTGCCCCAGGGAGGTGGGGCTGGGGTCTCTGGGGGAGGTGGCAGGGCTGGAATCTCGGCTGGCACCTGTATAAAGGGGTGGGGGTGTTAAACGCGGCACCAGAAATCTCCCAGCTCAGTTTATCTGGCCACTACCCCTGCCGCTGTCTCGGGCGCCATCCCCCGGCCCTGCCAGCGCCTGGGCAGTACAGATCCCTTGGCATGTCTCCCCAGATGGGGGGTGGGAACCCTGGCATCCTGGCCAAACCCCAGCGGGGGTGGGGGGGGGGGGGAGAGGATTCTGTTCATCCTCCCTAAATACCCTCTTTGCTTTCAACTGGATTATCTGTCACTTCCTGTCCCAAACTCTTGGGGTGTTTCTTTGTGCTGTTAAACAGCCTCTGTGCTTCACCCCAGAGGGGCCGCATCTCAGCACCAGGCGAGGGGTCCCTGTATGACCCCACAGCAGTCAGGAGTGACTCTGGATTGACCCTGGAGGGCTGAGATCCGAACCCAGCCCTGGGCCTCTGTTTCCCATGTCACTTACCCGGCGGAGGGCTGTGGCTGTGCGACAGGGGTGCCAGGGTGGTGGGGCTGGGGTCTTTGGCGGGGGTGGCAGGGCTGGAATCCGGGCTGGCGCCTGTACAAAGAGCAGTGCGGGGGGGGGGGGAGCGGTGTTTAAGCCCAGCACCAGAAACCTCCCAGCCTGGTCTGTCTGGCTGCTACCCCTGCCGCTGTCTCGGGCACCATCCCCCGGCCCTGCCAGCGCCTGGGCAGTACAGATCCCTTGGCATGTCCCCCCAGATGGGGGGCAGGAACCCCGGCATCCTGGCCAAACCCCAGTGTGTGGGTGGGGAGTTCTCATTTTTCCCCCCCTATTAACTTTTGATTCTGATTTTAAAAATAGTTGTATAGGAAAAACCCACACAAACCGGGCTTCGGTTTCTCAGCCCATGGGCCCCATTGGCCGCCCCGCTGCAGCGAGACGCCCAACAGTTAATTCTCCCCAGTTCGATGGGGCGCAACCGGACCCAGTGACTTGTGTCGTACAAAGCCCCACGCCGCACGCGCAGAAAAATCCAGCGCGCTGGAGAAAAAGGATGAAAGCAAAGTGAAGAGAAACAGCGTTCGCTGGCGGGAGCTGGGAAGGGGGTACAGAAGAAAGGCAGTGAAGGGGAGGCCTTTCATTCAGCTCCTTCCAGGAGGGCATCTCTGGATCCCTGCGAATTTTTCGTGCATAATGGGTGTGTGTATGTGTGTGTGTGTATGTGTGTGGGAGGGGTCTTCCACACGACTGCCCTAAATACCCTCTGCGCTTTCCACTGGATTCTCCCTCACTTCCTGCCCAAATGCTTGGGGTGTTGCTTTGTGCTGTTAAGCAGCTCCTGCGCCCCGCCCCAGAGGTGGCTGCATCTCCACTCTGGGTGAGAGTTCCCGTATATCCAGCCCCCATGCCCCACCCCAGAGATGGCTGCATCTCTGCTCCGGATGAGGTGTTCCCGTATAACCAGCCCCTGCACCCCACCCCAGAGGGGCTGTGTCCCAGCGGCAGGTGAGGGGTCCCCGTATAATTAGCCTCTGCGCCTCACCCCAGAGGTGGCTGCATCTGAGCTCTGGGTGAGGGGTCCCCGTATAACCAGCACCCGCACCCCACCCCAGAGTCAGCCGCATGTTCGGGGACTCACCTCCCACGACGAGCCGGACGGGGTCGCTGCTCTCTGACCACCGGGGCTGCCCATATAGGCTCAGGTACCTGCAGCGGTAGGTGCCGGTGTCGCCTGGGCCGGCGTGGACGATGGGGAACTCGGCCGCCTGGCCCCGCACCTCGGTGTGCTGCACTGGGACGGGGCCCGTGCCCCTGTAGAGGAAGAGCCGGGCACAGGGCACCTGGCAGAGGCAGCGCAGGGAAACCCGCCCCCCCGGCAGGGACCACGCCCCCCGCCGGGGGTCACCTGGAGTGAGGCCTTGTCTGGGGTGACAGCGGGAGGGGCAATGAGACACAGAACTCTCACACCCTGCACCCCGGGGGGCAGAGACCTCTCCCCTTCCCCACCCCCCATCGGGTAGAGACCTATCTCTTCCCCCACCCCCCAGGGGGCAGAATCCTTTCCCCTCCCCTCCTCCACTCCACAATCCCCATACCCCAGGGGGCAGAGATCTCTGCCCTCCCCTTCCCCCACTCCCTGGGGCAGAGACCTATCCCCTCTCCCCCATCTTCCAACCCCCAGGGGGAAGAGACCTCTCTCCCCCCCCACCCCCCACCCCCCCCAGAGTCAGAGACTTGTCCCCTCCCCCACCCACATCCCCTGCGGGGCAGAGACCTCTCCCCTCCCCCATCCTCTACGGGGGCAGAGTCCTCTCCCCTCCCCCTAGGGGGTAGGGTTTGCCAGGTGTCCAGTTTTTGACTGGAACACCCAGTCAAAAAGGGACCCTGGTGGCTCCGATCAGCACCGCTGACCGGGCCATGAAAAGTCCGGTTGGCAGCGTAGCAGGGCTAAGGCAGGCTCCCTGCCTGCCCTGGCTCCACATGGCTCCCGGAAGCAGTGGCATGTCCCCCCTCTGGCTCCTACATGTAGGGGCAGCCAGGGGGCTCCACATGCTGCCCCCGCCCCAAGTGCCGCCCCTGCAGCTCCCATTGGCCGGGAACCGTGGCCAATGGGAGCTGTGGGGGTGGTACCTGCGTACGGGGCAGCGTGCAGAGCCGCCTGGCTGCGCCTCTGTGTAGGAGCTGGAGGAGGGACATGCCGCTGCTTCTGGGAGCTGCCTGAGGTAAGCGCTACCCAGAGCCTGCACCCCGATCCCCCTCCCACCCTTTGAACCCCTTGGCCCAAGCCCAGAGCATTGTCCTGCACCCCAAATCCCACATCCCCAGCCCCACCCCAAAGTGTGCACCCCCAGCCAGAGCCCTCACCGCCTCCTGCACCCCAACCCCCTGCCCCAGCCCAGAGCCCCCTTCTGCACCCCAAATCCCTCAGCCCCGACTCCACCTCGGAGCCCACACCCCCAGCCGGAGCCCTCACCCCCTCCCACATCCCCGTCCCCTGAGCCAGCCTGGTGAAAGTGAGCGAGTGAGTGAGGGTGGGGAGAGCGAGTGACGGGGGGGGGGGGTAATGGAGTGAGTGGGGGCAGGGAGGGTCTCAGAGCGGGGGCAAGACCTTGGAGGAGGGGCGGGGTAGTGGGCAGGGCAAGGGCGTTCGGTTTTGTGCGAGTAGAAAGTTGGCAACCCTACTGGGGGGGATTCAGAGATCTCTCCCCCATGGCCCAGCCCCTCCCTGAAGCGGGAAGGCCTGGCTCACTGGGATTCCCAGAGGGTTGCATGGGATGCGGGGAGGGGTCAGGCCCCCAGACTGACCCACGATCCTCCATCCCAACCTCTCTATCCCCCATCCCAGGGTCACTCACGTGCTGCAGCAGCCGGGGGGCGGCCAATCCTCAGAGCACCTGTAACGAGGAGGGGGATTGTCAATCTGGGGGCAGGGTGGGTCCCTGGTGGGAGGGGCCCTGGGGGGCAAATGGGGGTCCCTGGGGGTAGGGGCTCTAGGGGGTCCGGGGGAAGGGTCAGGCACCCCGTGGGGCTTCCAGCTCTCTTGGCACTGAGACTTCCCCACACCGATGGCTCCTGTCCAACAGGCAGACTGGGCCAGAGACACGGCCCCGGGCAGAGCGGGTGTGGGTGTGGGTGGAGGGGGGCAGTGGAGGGGCTTGGGAGGTGGGAGGGGAGGTAGAGGGTAGGGGGCTGTGGGGGCAGTGGAGGGGAGCCCTGTGTGGGGGAGTGGAGGGGACAGTGCAGGAGGTCTGTGGGGGATGGCAGAGGGGGGCGGTGGAGGGGGTCTGTGGGGTGGTCTGTGGGGGGTGGCAGAGGGGTCTGTGGAGGGGTCTGTGGAGGTAGCAGAGGGGGGCTGTGGAGGAGTGGAGGGGGCAGTGGAGGGGGGCCCCGTGTGGGGGAATGGAGGGGGCAGTGAAGGAGGTCTGAGGGGGATGGCAGAGGGGGGCAGTGGAGGGGGGCCCTGTGTGGGGGAGTGGAGGGGGCAGTGCAGGAGGTCTGAGGGGGATGGCAGAGGGGGGCAGTGGAGGGGCAGTGGAAGGGGTCTGTGGGGGTGGTCTGTGGGGGGTGGCAGAGGGGGGCAGTGGAGGGGCAGTGGAAGGGGTTTGTGGGGTGGTCTGTGGGGGGTGGCGCAGAGGGGGGCAAGTGGAGGAGTGTGTTCCCTATCAGCTCTGTGTTCTTGGGGAACCAGGGCGCAGTACCCAGCCTGTCTGACCTCACGAAAGACCCCACCCCCGCAGCCTCTGCTTGCACCAAAAGCCGATCAGACGACAGACTTACAAACAACCAATGGAAAGGCCGTGGGAGACCCACCGAAACCCCTGGGACAAGGGTGACAGGATAAGGAAACTGCCCTGTCCTCATTTGCATGGGAGATGGGACAAGGAGGCATCTCCATCAGCTACAGACTGGAGACCAGAGATTCCAAGGCAAGAACCGCAGGGAACTCTGGGGCCAGGGAAGCAGGGAAGCACGGCATCATGGGGGATCTCTGCTCCAGCTGTTAATGAGCCCACGCCTGCACACCCCCAGCTCAGCAGTTATCAGACCAATTCTAGTAACGAATCCTCCATTGGTATCCGAAATAGTGAAGCTCCCTAATTGCACTGTGAGCTCCCTCCAAGGAACACCGTCCATAGCCAGGAATGACCAGCTCCCACTGTCTAGCCTGAACAAAACAACTTTTGTATCCTCCCTTGTTTACACATAAACACATCTAGTGTTCTCCCTCGAACCATTGTTCTTGCCCTACAAAAACCCCTACCCACGCTCAAGTAAGTGTTCTGATGCCTGGATCCAAAATCTGCATCAGTTCCATTCGGACGTCATCTTCTCCTGACTGATCGTGCTGGGGGCTCTGCCTGTCTCCAGCACTCCAGACCCTCAGCTACCACCACCACCTGGGACCCTGATCGATTCAAGCTTCACAGAGTGGTGAGAACCCAGCTCTCTCTCTCTCTCTAGGTGTAGCCTTCTGACCCTGAACTTGTGTGATCAATTATAGTTTTGTAAACCTGACTTTTATAATCAATTTAAGTTAGATTTCATATTATAACTGTTTTGTTCATTTGGCTCCCCTTGTATGGTTATTACCTGGTGTGACCGAGTAGGTGTGACGGAGTAGGGAGTATTGACCTGGGAATGTTGCGTGGTTTACTGTCTGCATTGGTGCTGGATGGTGGTGGGATATCAGGGTGTGACTTCGCTTGAGGGATGATACCTGAGCCCGTAACCTGAGCCCAGGAGGGGGTTGGGGCCAGGTGACACCTTCTGCCCGGGGAATTGGACAAAGGCTGGAGGAGGAGCCGGGGGTGTGGCTGTGGGAGGCGGCTGGAGGGGGTTTCAGTTTGGAGCTGGCTGGGGAGATGGGGGGGAGGCCCAGAACCGGCATCTGGGCTCCCCACCCTGAAAGATGGACCTGACTGAGAGGTCCTGTTCTCTGTACCAACAAGCTCTGTCTTGGACTGTGTTCCTGTCGTCTAATAAACCTTCTGTTTTACTGGCTGGCTGCGAGTCACGGTGAATCGCAGGAAGTGGTGGGTTCAGGGCCCTGACTCCCCCACACTCTGTGACACCTGGCAATAAATAACTTTCATAGTTAAGCTGGTTGCTTCTCTCTCTCTCCCTCCCCCCCTTGTGGGTGTTTTTTGGTTTCCTCATTTGCTCTGCAGCAACGCATCTCGTACCTGAGCTAAAAGTTCCTTGCAGCGCCCAAAAATCCTGTGGGGTTTGCTCATCAAGTGGGTTACTATGAGAACAATTGTAACGTGAAAGTGGGGCTGGAGACGTGCTGAACCTGGGACATATGAGGGTGGCAGCTTGGAAGTGCTGCTCGACCCAGTCTGCTGAGTCCTGGGACATATAAGGGGTCAGCATGGGAGTGCTGATTAACCCAGTCCTCTCAGACGCTCTCTGTTAATGTGTGTGTTCATCTGATTCTGGGGCTGGAGGAACCCAGCCCTGGGGAACCGAGGTCCTGCAGGGTCGCGCCATTGGGAGGGAACTTGCAGCAGGGAGAAGTAGAGCTCCGTATGAGAACACAAGTGATACCAGCTATACATTGATAGAAGTACAGAACCCCCCACCCCCCAGAACAGTAACCCTAATAAATGAGCGAACCCCGAAGTAACGGGCAAATCTGGTAACAAGTGGAGGGGGCAGTGGAGGGGGTCGGAGGGGGTGGTGGAGATGGGGCTACCCCTGGCACTGTCCCTCCTCTAAGGATACACCAAACAGCTGGACTCCAGAGTCCCTAAGCCAGCACATCCCAGCCTCTGAGTGAGGTGGGGGGCTGGATTGGGCACTCCAGCTATGGGGTGGGGTGGGGTGGGGGGGCTGGATGTGTGTGGGACACTCCAGCCACAGAGTGGAGGGCTGGGGGGGGCACTCCAGCCACGGGGTGGGGGTCACTCTGGCCATGGGGTGGGGGGGCTAGGTTTGTGGAGGTCACTCCGGCCACAGGGTGGGGGCTGGGTAGGGAGGCACTCTGGCCATGGGGTGGGGGAGCTGGGCGGGGGGGGCACTCCAGCCATGGGGTGGGGGCTGGGTGGGGGAACACTCTGGCCATGGGATGGGTGGGGGGGCACTCTGGCCACGGGGTGGGGACTGGGCGGAGAGACACTCTGGCCATGGGGTGGGGGCTGGGTGGGGGGACACTCTGGCCATAGGGTGGGCATAGGGGGTGGGCAGGGGAATCTACTCACAGCAGATGAGGAAGAGGACGAACGCCTGGCCCATGGCGTCGGGGCCCATGGCAGCAACTGGGCAGTGACGCTGCAGCCAGCGCTGGGCAGGAAATGTCGGTAGAACAGGAAACCAGAGACTCGCTCAGCACGGCCCATGTGTCCACTTGTGCTGGGCGCTGCTCAGACACAGAGTCACTGAGATGGGGGCCCCGTCGGGCCAGGCGCTGCCCAGACACAGAGTCACTGAGATCAGGGCCCCGTCGCGCCGGGCGCTGCCCAGACAGAGTCACCGAGATGGGGGCCGCATTGCATCAAACGCTGTATTACCACAGTCCATTCACCTCATTCAGCTTGACCTCACAGCCAATGAGCCTCTGCTCTGAGTGCCCCAAAGATTTGTGCTCACAGGGACAGGAAAGCAAACCTCTAGAAGGGGAACCCACAAAATAGCCCTGCCCTACCCTCTCCAAATCTCTATCCTCTCCCTCATTTCCAGACCTCCCATCCCCCTGCCCTACCCATTTCATTACCCAACCAAACGACATTGCTTGTACACTCGGGGTGACCTCTCAGCCAGGTGGCTTCATGCCCCAGCCCCCTGCCCCATCTTGAGTCCAGCGAGGATAATAATCTATTGTCACATTTACACACTGACGCATGAGCACTTGCCAAGTAGATCAGCCAAACTCAGCAGGTGGGACTATGGGTAAACAGCATGTAAATCAGGCTGGACAGAGCAGGCTTTGCCTCTTCTCCCCTCTAGAGGGAGCAGAGAGCCCCAGCCCCTGCCTAGATGATAATTGGTCATTGTTTATGGACCACAATCTTGGTGATTTTGTGTCTGGGCCGCGCCCGGCGTGAGGGTGCCCTGATCACAAAGAGGCGAAAGCCATTGGAAGCCGGAAGGAAGCTAAAGGAAAAAGCTGGGAGGAAATTTTCCGCTCCCATTTTGGATCTTCCCAAATGTTTTTCTGCTGGAGCTTGCGTGGACGTCGACGCCTTGCGGGCGAAATGTTTCTCAGGGCCTGGGGCCTGGACTGGCCCCTTTTGTCCCCTGCCCCAGCTCCTGCTGGGTCACTTGCTCAGGTCACAGAGCCCCCAAAGGGGGCAGGGAAACTCAGACCCACACCCTCACCAGCCCCACGCTTGGCCTGTGGCCTCGCGGTGCCCTACCCGTGGGGCTGCGTTCTGCTGCGAAAGAGCTAGAGAATGGGGGAGGGGGCAGAGGGGCTTGAGCGCCTCAGTGGGGTCTCTAGCAAAGGGATGGGGCAGGGGATGGGTCCTTGTCTCTAGGGCTGGGACCCCCCCCCCATATTGACTTCTCTGGGAGGGATGGGGCTCGGGGGGACGGTCTCACTCTCCAGCCAGGGCCTCGGGGCTCCTAATGGCTCTAGCACTGGACTGGGATGCAGGACACCTGGGTTTTATCCCTGGCTCTGCCATTGGGTGACCATGGGCGAGTCACTACCCTGCTCCGTGCCTCAGTTTTCCCTGTTCGAGGGGAAGGGGTAGAGTGGGGGCAGGGCTTGGGATGGAGGGGTCGGTCGAGCACCCCTCAGGAAATCAGAAAGTCGGCACCTCTGTGCACGGCTGGCACAGTTCACGGTCGCCCAACGTCTGCCCCCCTGTGTCAAGGATCCAGGCCCAGCTCCTCTTCCAGCTCCACCAGAAGATCCGGCAGCCCTTTCTCCTACATTTCCACGCTCCCCTCCTGTAACCCAATAGATCCAAGAGACCGTCCCAGGGGAGGATTCTCAGCAAATGTGGGTGTGGGCTCATTCCCTCGTTGTCCCACTCTTCTGGGCAGAGCGCCTGGTGGAGGCGCCTGCTGACTCCTTCGTGGCGCGCCAGGTGCTGGCTGGGGTAGCCCCTTGATTTGGTTCTTCCACCCACACTCCCGTCCCTGTGTTTCCCGGCCCGCTGCTTTTCCCAGGTGCCTGGTGTGACGAAGTGGGAATTTTCTGTCATATTTGCCTGAAGGATACGAAGGAGAGTGATAGCTCAATGGTTTGAGTGTTGGCCTGCTAAACCCAGGGTTGTGAGTTTAATCCTTGAGGTGGCCATTTAGGGATCTGGGGCAAAAAATCTGTCAGGGACGGTACTTGGTCCTGCTGTGAAGGCAGGGGACTGGACTCGATGACCTTTCAAGGTCCCTTCCAGCTCTATGAGATAGGTATATCTCCATATATTAAAATCCAAGGTGTGCCTCAGTTTCTCTCTGTACATGGCATCCAGCCGGTGCAAAAGGGTTAACACTGATCCTGGAATGGCACAGGTGGGGTGGGGGTGTCACCTTGCTGTCTGGGGTGGGGGGCAATGACCGGAGTCATTGAAGAACTTGCTCTGGCCGACCCAAATCAACCGAGGGTTCAGCGAGATGAAGAGAGGCCCCCAAGTACTGGACAATCAGCAGGAAACCCCGACTGGCGGGAGCTGGGAGCGGAGTTGGAGAACATGGGGTCAGGGGACTGGGAGAAGGGGCTATTTGGAGGGACTCAGGAGCCCGGCCTGGGCGAGAGAGCTGGAGCCCATCAATGGTTCTGCAGAGGCTTCCAGTGTCGCTGCAAATCCCCCTGGGCACTGCACCCTGGAGAGGCTGGTCCAAGCCCCCCGCAGGGGTTTGGCTGGGCTGCATTCGCTGTAGGGAGCCATACAGAGAGACGGGGCCTCCGGTGCTAAAGGGCTGGTCTTGGGGCAGCAGCTGGGAGCCCTGGCTTTTGCAGACCCAACCCGAGCCCAGCGACAGACCCGGGGAGAACAGGGAACATGGCTGGAAGTGACTGGGCCACATGGACCGAGCGGTGCGCGGGGTTGAATCAGTTGCCACTCAGCTCCGCGCTCTGTGAGTGAAACATGGGCTCCTCTTTACGGAGCAGCCGGCCTGTCAGAGCCCGGATCCCGGGCCAGCTGAGGGGCTGATCCGATGGGAGTTGGCCCTGTCTGTGCCGGGCCGTTTGGCGGGATCCAGAGGCGAACCTCTCCCAGAGTTGCCATCTCACCCTGTGGCGCCTCCTGCGTAGAGTCCATTACAGAGCAGCTGTGACTCCCTTCCTGGGAGTTCGGGCTGCGTCAATTTCAAACCTGGCTTGTTCCTTAGATCTCCGAGTGCCAGCGAATGGGCCTGGGCCGATGTTCCTGGCTGTTAGCCACCCGGAGCACTGCCAAGATTGTCCTCCTAGCCCCTTGCTTCGACCAGGCCCTCCTCTCCTGGTAGCCCTCCGCCATGTCCCCGGTCTCTAGCGCATCCAACATCAGCTGCTTGGCTTCATTTTCAGGGTTCCTCGCAGCCAACCCCTGGCAGACGGATTGTCTCTCATTCACTCCCAGCGCTACCGTAATACACCTAATAGATAATGTACAGCGCCTAGCACAGTGGGGCCCTGATCAATGCCTGGGACTCCTACCACTACCATATTACACTTAATACATAATAATAATTAACAACATTCTGGGCTGGGTTTGCACCAATCTCGAGCTGCACAAATCCAGTGGAGTCCAATGGGATCTGGGTGCTTAACTTCCTTTGGCTCCTTTGTAAACCTCAGTCTCGAGCAGCGGTTATGGCTTGGCCAGAATTTATGAGTGAAGCTCATGTGGAAGGCAGCATGTGTGTGTGTCCCTCCTGCCCCCTGCTGGAGGGGGTGCCCTGTGTGTGTGTCCTGATGCCCCCTGCTGGAGGGGCTGGGCCCTGCTCTCAGTGTATTTCCTTCACACTCTCTCAATTCCCAAACTTCACATCTGATTTTTGCCCAAACATCAACAGAAAATTCACCTGCTGGGGGAATTTCTCTCCTGTGCCTCCCCTCCCCCCCCATCAAACTGGCTAGAAACAAACCTTCATTGTCACTTGTGGCGACTCACAACCCGATCTCCGGGGTCTGGCAGCATTTCGGGGGCGCCCCTTTTCTAACCTGGCTCCCGGCCAGGCCCAGAGTGGGGACAGAACCAGGAACCTACAAGGAGAACCTGAAATGAACAGCTGGGAACTTGGGCCAACTCCCCACCCTCTTCTGCGGAGCGGCCACTAGAGGGAGATGAAACCGCACGTTTCACTAGTGAGCTTTCCACTCACAAGGCCAATTCTCCCCACACAGACAGGCTGGCACCAGCACCCACCTCAGCCCCAGTGACACCCAACTTGGGAGTGGCGGTGATGCCCGGGGCTGGCTCCTACCCCTCTGCCCTGGGGCGGATGCCACACAGACCCTGGGTCTGGGATTCTCAGATCCTGGCGAGTTTCAGTTAGAACTGGGTGAAATTATGCGGCCTAAGCTTGTTTTGGGTGAAATGTTCAGATGTGACGACATGGAGATGGTTAGTAAATCTGGGTCAATGTGGCCGAATTATTTCAGCTGTGGGGAAAAAAAATTCAGGCAACATCCAAACGTTTGTTTCCACATTTTTGAACAGCAACGGTTTGGTTTTATGATGGAAAACAATTGGAAAGTTCCTTTCGCTTTATTCCCACGTCACAAAGAGCTCAGCAGTGAACGGACACGGATGTTTTTATTTTGTTTTGTTTTAGGGTGACCCGATAGCCAGGGTGAAAAATTGGGACAACAGGCAACAGGGTCCTCGAGAAGACAGAGCCCCTAATATTGGGACAGTCCCAGGACATCTCATCACCCTATTTCAGTGGTCCCCAAACTGTGGGGTGTGCCCCCCTAGGGGTGTGTGGAGGATCATCTGGGGGGCATGGAGGGGCCTGGAGAGCCCCCATGGGGGGTCGGGACGGAGCACCATTCAACCCTGCTCTGGCCCTGCACCTCGCTCCAGCCCCCGGCCATGGCTCCAGCCCCCCTCCAGCCCTGCCCCGGCTGCAACCCCAGCCCCTGGTTCTGGCCACAGCTCTGGTCCCCAGCCCCCGGTCCCAGCTGTGGCTCTGCTCCCGGCCCCTGGCCCTGGCTGCAGCTCCGCTCCCAGTCTGGGGGGTGAGGTGGGGGCGGGGGCACGGACACATTCCATTACTGTTAAGGGGGGGGGTACGAGAAGAAAAGTTTGGGCACACCACTGCCCTATTTTTTTTTTACTTGTCCATTCGTTGATAAGTTCAAAAAATTCCAGGGACCCACCATGAATTCCCCCTTCTCCTCCCTGCTGATTTTTTGGAATTGCCGGAGAACCAAAAATCTTGGCGTCCCCGTGGCTAGTTCTCTGAAAACTCAATCTGCGGCAGCGATCAAACAGGCCAGCTGTATGTTAGGGACAGTCAGGACAGGAATAGGATAAATAAGACAGAAAATATCACAATGCCGCTATCTAAACCTCTGGTGCACCCACACCTTGAATACCACGTCCAGTTCTGGCTGCCCCAACTCAGAAAGGAGATTGTTAGCTGGAAAAGGTTCAGAGAAGGGCAACAAAGATGACCAAGGTTATGGAACAGCTTCCATATGAGGAGAGACTAAAACTATTAGGGGTGTTCATCTTGGAAAAGAGACGACTAAGGGGGGATAGGATAGAGGTTGATAACATCATGCTGCTGTGGAGAAAGTGAATAAGGAAATACTTACCACTTCACGTAACACAAAAGCGAGGGGTCAGCCAATGAAATCCATAACCCAAACGAGAGGAAGTCCTTTCTCACCGAGTGTAATGATAACCTGTGGAACTCACTGCAAGTGGATGTTGTGGAGGCCAAAAGCATAACTGGGACCAAAAAAGAACCGGATAAGATCCTGGAGGCTAGGTCCATCGATGGCTATTAGCCAAGAGGGTCAGGGACATAACCCTGTGCTCGGGGTGACGCTAAACCTCTGGCTACCAGTAGCGGGGTGCATCACTGCATAATCACCCTGTTCTGTACTCTCCCCATAAGCTGTGGCATGGGCCCTTGTCATAGACAGGATACTAGGCAAGATGGACCATGGTCTCACCCAATAGGGCCATTCTTAATCTGTGATTTTCCTGGCTCTAATTTTGGTTCCCACCGTTGGCTCAGAGAGGCTGAAAATCCTGCAGGCTCCATGGGGCAAGACCCACAGGAGACTGTCTATGATCCAGACGAGGCTCGTTAATTGCCACCAGGAATGGAGTGGTCCCAGCGGAGCTGGTCCTCCGCCCCAGGCAATCAGAGAGATCTGTGCCGGGGGAGCACGCCGCAGGCCTTCCAGTGCCGGGTGCCCCTCTGGGTTGTAGCCCATGTCCCTTGCGCAGAAGAGGTTTTCTTGGTCTGATTTAGCATCTCTTCTGGTGCCGATGGCTTCACTAACAACTGCAGCCGGGTGACGGCTTTGGGTGTGGAAGCGAGGATGTCTCCTTGTGGATTGGATTCAGGAGACGGATGAAAAGCGCACTCTCTGGAGGGTGAGGTGGGGATCTTCCCACACCCAGGACGTCAGTTATGTACCAATCTTCAATAAGAGGGTGAGCAAAACAATTTGGCAAGTCCCTATCTAGCAGCCCTCTCCGCTCTGTGTCTCCGCGGCTGGTTGACCTGAAGCTCAACTTCTGCATGAGCAGTTGATGCAGCCTATTCTGGGTGCCGGAGCCTGACCCCACAGCTCCGTCCATGTCTCAGCCTCTCACCTTTGCACAGAGCTGCTTTTGCTATGTGAAGCCCCTGCTGCACCACAGGGCTGGGAGCTCCTCAGCCTTTCCAGGCGTTTGCAAACTCGGCAGAGAAGAATGAGGGTGAGACATTTCTCGATTTTTATTCATTTCCCTCTTGCAGAGGGAGGGTTGGTTATTACAGCGGGTGGAACAGTCTCCAACAGGCATTTCCCTTCTCCCCTTGGAAAATGCCGTTCTGACTAGGTCAAAACTTTCTGCAGGAACCCATTGCTTTCAATGATATTTCATGGGGGGGGGGGGGGAGGGAGCAAATCGGTTCGGCCACTTTTTCGGTTTGTCATTTTGAGACGGCTTTTCCTTTCGACTTGTGTTTGGTTCCCTAGATGACAAAACAGAACGGAAGGTGATTTTTGTTTTAGACACCGAAAGGGGGAAACCTTTGCAGTTTTACCACAACAAAACTTGGCGAAAATTTTGTTGCGCGGGAAATTTAGAGATTCGACTTTTCGCAATGAAAACCAATTTCAAAGGGTTGGACTCTCCCAAGACATAGATGTTCTAGTCCCCGTTCCTTGGTCCGTGCTAGAGGGGAGATCAGATTAGATGGTCACGACGGGTCTGGTCTGGGGCTTGGGTGACCTTGGGGCAGGACCAAGATAATACTGCGTTATCCCACGGCATTCTGAGAGGATTCATAGATCCCATGGCCAGAAGGGACCATTGTGATCCTCTAGTCTGATTCCCAGGATGGCACAGTCTGGAGAACAACCCTGAATTCATTCCTGCCTGAACCAGAGGTGAGCTTTTAGAAAAACAGCCCATCCACTACACCCTCTTACAATACACTGGAAGGGGGTCAGAGAAGAGCCATGCGCATGGTGAAAGGATTTGAGAGCGAGAGACTCCAGGAGCTCAGTCTAGTTAACTGAACGAAGAGACGCTTTGGGGTGACTTGATCTGAGTCTGTAAGTATCTCCATGGGGAACAAATATTCAGTAACAGGCTCTTCAACCTAGCAGAGGAAGGGCTAACACTGTCCAATGGCTGGAAGTTGAAGCTAGACAGAAGGTGCAAATTTTTAACAGTGAGGAGAACTCACCATTGCAACCAGTTTGGTGGTGGATTCTCCATCACTGACAATTTTTTAATCGAGACGGGCTCTTCTTCTAAATGATCAGACCTGGGAATATTTTGCGGGCCGTTTTCCAGTCCGTGCTGGAGGGGAGATCGGATTAGATGGTCACAACGGGTCTGGTCTGGCCTTGGAGTCTATGGACAGAGACCGAAAGAGCTTGGTAAAATGCAGGCTGGGAGGGGACGCGATTGCTCCCTATAAATACACCAGGGGGGTGAACGGCAGGGAGGGAGAAGAGCTATTGGCCCATGGACAAATGGGGACAAACTGGCCAGGAATAAACAGAGGCTGGAAATGAGAAGGACGGAGAACCTCCATCAGAGGGAGGTTCTGGGATAGGAGAAGTGGGGGGGCAAACAACCAAACTGGTTTGAAGATGGAGCGTGTTAAATTCACCAAACAGGACACTAGGACAGTCAGCTATCGAAGGGGCTGGACTCGCCCCAGGAGCTCCTGTCCTACATGAGCCGTGCTGCCGAGCCTCCTGCTGTCTGGGGTTTCTCTCAAAGGCCCAGCCACCGGGGTCGGGCAGTCACAGGAGACGCTTGGCTTTCGTTTAAATAAAAGAGTGGGCTTCAGACCCTCCTAGCTGAGGAGCGAAGTTGGGAATCGTGGCCTGAGCACAAACCTTGGAGGCAAAGAAACGACTCGCCGGTGGTTACTTTGATAAAACCAATCTCCTGGGCTGAAAGCCGACCAGAGGATTGTTCTGAGGTCTGGCTCATGAGTTTTGCCTGCCCGGCGTGGGTGAGACCGAGGAGACGCAATAAAAGGTGCATTCATAACCTGGGTTACATAGAAATGCAGCCAGGACACTCGGCTAAACAGGGTGCTTGGTCCTGCATGATGCTTGGTCCTGCCACGAGTGCAGGGGACTGGACTTGATGACCTCTCAAGGTCCCTTCCAGTCCTACGATTCTATATGTGTGCATTGTCACTGCAAAAAACTCATGCTCCTAGTACGTTAGCCCAAGGGACCATAGGCTTGAACTCTGGTCATGCCTGCCCTGTCTTCACTAGCATTGCAACCCATGCTAGCCAGATTTGGCTAGCCCACACAGGCTAACCCAATCTAGGAACACACCTTCCCCCCCCCCCCCCAGTGTAGATGTATCCTAGGGTGACTGGAATTCGATCAGAGCTACTAACCTGCGTTAAAAGCCAAGCGGCTGCGTCTTCATTGCTATTTTAACCTGGGTTAGCTAACCTGAGTAAAGTTTGTGGGGCACAAACTCATCGAGCTCCGGTTCGGTTTCTTGCCTTCACCTCCTCCTCTCGCGAGGCTGCTCCAGAACCTGCCTGCTGATGGGGAGAAATTTGCTTCTGGTTTCCAGCCTCACGTGGCTCCTGGCCAGTGTATCCCCATTTGTCCTGGGGCCACATCGTCCTTCACAGATTCATAGATCCCAAGGCCAGAAGGGACCAATGTGATCATCTAGCCTGACCCCCTGTATAACCCAGGCCAGAGAACGGCCCCCAAAGAATTCCTAGCGCAGACCTTTCAGGGAAACATCCAGTTTGAAAATTGCTAGTGATGGAGAATCCACCACACCCGTGGCGAGTTGTTCCGATGGTTAATTACTCTCCCTATTCCAAATGGATGTCTTGTTTCAAGTCTGAATTTGTCTAGCTTCAACTTCCAGCCATTGGACGGGGTTAGACCGTTGTCTGCTAGATTGAAGAGCCTCTTATGAAATATTTGTTCCCCGTGTAGACACTTATAGACTGGGATCAAGTCCCCCCTGGACCTTCTCTTTGAGTTCCTGGAGTTTATCACTCTCAGGCAGGTTTTCTAATCCGTGAATCATTCTCCTGGCTCTTCTCTGACCCCCTCTCTGATTTATCAGCATCCTTCTTGAATGGTGGGCACCAGAACTGGACACCGGATCCCAGCAGTGGTCACCCCAGGGCCAGATCCAGGGGTAAAATAACCTCTCCGCGCCTACTTGAGATTGCTCTTTGCATACCCCAGGATTGCATTGGCTCCTCTGGCCATACTGGGAGCTCGTGTTCAGCTGATTAGGCGCCATGACCCCCCAAATCTTTGTCAGCGTCCCTGCTCCCCAGGAGAGAGGCCCCCCCCCATGCGTACAATACAGCCTCGTTTCTTTGTTCCTGGACGTCTGCACTGACGTTTAGCCGTATGAAAAATTCCGCTTCAGTAGCTTGTCCCCCTCTGGGTGTTCACCTCACGGATAGATTGCTAGAACAATCGGTGCCCCTCTCAGCCTGCCTTCCAGCCTAAACAGGCCCTGTTCTGCCAGTTCCTTCTTGGGAGATCAGGGCGCAGTCCCCTGCTCATCCCAGCTCCTGTCCGGTTGGAATCCTCCTTCTCCAACGCGGGGGAGTTGGACACAGTATTACAGACGAGGCCTTACTGTGTCTTGTCCAATCATTGGAGGGTTCTGAACATCCCGTCCTCAGCTTCCGCGCAGGGCTCCATGCCCAGCGAATTGCTCTGGGCAGGCAGGGGAGGTGGGATATGGGGTGGGGCACAGGGGCTGGTTATACAGGGACCCCTCAGCTGGTGCTGAGCTGCGGCCACCTCTGGGGTGGAGCACAGGGACTCTTTAACAGCATAAAGCAACACTACTGCAAGAGTTTGGGACAGGAAGTGATGGAGAAACCAGCCGAGAGTGCAGAGGGCTTGGCCAGGAATCTGGGCTGTCTGTGGGGGTGGGGGACGGGATGTTCCAGGGGATCTCTAATGACCAGGAAGTTTCAAAAGATTTGGCAAACATATTTCACAAGTGCAGGATAAGGAAGGAGGGTGGGGAGAGAGAGAGACTTGCTAATAGCCCAGTGAGTAGGGCATTCTCCTGGGAGGGGGGCACCCCAGGTACAGATCCCTGCTTGGAGTCACCCCTGACTGCAGTGGGGGCAGGGCTGGATTCTGATCTCAGTCCCCCTGTGGTCAAGCTGGAGTCGCCCCTGAAATTCAGATTGACCCCAGGGGGCTGAGATCAGAATCCAGCCCTGCCCTCTGTGCAGTCAGGTGTGACTCTGGATTGACCCCGGTGTCGCCCAGTCCCTGTTGAGTCTGCTTCACAACCTGGCCTATGTTATCCCCCCGCTCTCTCTCCCTGCAGGCGAATGGAGGCGATGGGGAGTGAGAACTGCACCTCAGTCTCCGAGTTCATCCTGGTGGGTCTCTCCGGCCGGCCGCGGACGCAGCGCCTCCTCTTTGCGGCCATCCTGGCCACCTACCTGGCCACCCTGGCAGGCAACCTGCTGATCGTGGGCCTGGTGCGGGCCGACTCGCGCCTCCACACCCCCATGTACTTTTTCCTCAGCCACCTCTCCTTCCTGGAGATCTGCTACACCAGCTGCACCATCCCCCAGGCTCTGGCCCACCTCCTGACCCGCAGCAAATCCATCCCCTTCGCTCGCTGTGCCGCCCAGATGTACCTCGCCCTCTCGCTCGGCAGCACCGAGGCCATCCTGCTGGCCGCCATGGCCTATGACCGCTTCGTCGCCGTGTGCTGGCCGCTGCGCTATGCCGCCCTCATGGGGCGGGGCCGTTGCTGGGCACTGGCCTTGTCCTCCTGGGCTGCTGGGTTCCTCCTCTCGGTGGTCAACGCGGCCTTCACCCTGCGGCTGCCCTTCTGCGGGCCCAACCGGGTCAACCACTTCTTTTGCGAGCTGCCGGTGGTGCTGGAGCTGGCCTGCGCCGACACGCGCCTCACAGAGGCCGTGGTCTTCGGGGCGGCCGTGCTCATCCTGCTGCTCCCGCTGGCCATCATCCTGGCCTCCTATGGCCTCATCCTGGCCTCTGTGCTGTGGGGGCAGGTGGCCGCCAGGCGGCGCAAAGCATTCTCCACCTGCGCCTCCCACCTGGCCGTGGTGGCCATCTTCTACGGCACCGTCATCTCCATGTACATGAGGCCCCGCTCCGGCGCCGCCTCCGACTGGGACAAGCACATCGCTGTTTTCTATATCGTGGTCACGCCAGCCCTCAACCCGCTCATCTACACGTTGAGGAACAAGGAGGTCAAGGGGGCCGTGGCCAAGCTGATGCACAGGGCTGGATTGGCCAAGAAGTCCTAAGTGTGGCCAATAGGCCATGCTACCTGAATGTGGACCTAAAATGAGGAGGCACTTGGGACATGTCGTGGGGCGAGAGCTGGTTGGGAAACAAGGGGGTTTCCACAGAACATTTTTGTCTTAATTTTCCACAGCGGGGGGGAAAATGATTAGAATTTTTTTTTTGCCTAAATTTTCCACAGAAAATGTCAACAGAACTGAATTTTTTAATTTTTCATCTGAAGTTTCCACAGAACATGTTGGCAAGAGAGAAAATTTGTCTTTTTTTTCCCTAAATTTTCCACAGAACACATAGATGGAACCATAAATATTCCTTTTCATCTACACTTTCCACAGAAAATTTCAGTGAAAGAGAAAATTTTTGTTCCTATCTAAACTTTCCACAGAAAACATCAATGGAACAGAAATTTTTCATTTTCCTCTTAATTTTCCAGAGACAATAGCATTGGATGTGAAAAATTTTCAATTTTGGTTACATTTTCCACAGAAAATATTGATGAAACCAAAGTGTTTTGTTTTCAGCGAAATTTGTCCTCAGAAAGTTACCTTGAAAGTAGATTTTTTTGTTTTCTCTGACTTTTCCACCGAAAATTTCAATTTTGCTTGGTGAAAATTTTAATACTGGAAACTTTCAGCCAAATGGTGAAAACATTTTCACCAACTGATGAAAAAATTTGGCTAAAACCCCTAAATATTTCAATTCTGAAATGTCGTCATGTTGCCTCATGTGTCCATTCTCCTCTATAGGTTGGGCTCTCTGGTCAGACTACATCTCCCATGAGGCACTGTGGTCTCTCCTCTTGGAGACAGAGGTGGTGCATTATGGGAATGCTACGCTGTAGTTCATCGTGGGAGATGTAGTCCAAATGGAGAGCCCAGTCTATAGAGGAGAATGGGGACATGAGACAACCAAACTACAATTCCCATAAGCCATCACTGCAGCATTTCTGAATCGAAATATTCCATTTTCCAAGCAGTCATGTTTTTGCTGAAAAAAATGACATTTCACCAACAAGCTCCTTTGGTGAAAAAAAAATGTTTCAGAGAGGAAAAAAACCAACAATTTTCTGTCTAAAAAAAGCACTTGATGGAAAACTTCCTCCCAGCCCTAGTGCGACGCTGAAACGCCGCGAGCCATTGGCGAAAGGTCCCCTTCTTTGCAAACAGCTCTCACCTGAAACCTGACAAACTCACTGTACCAAACACATCTTAAGGATATTTATCCAGAAAATGTAATGAGAAAAGTACCTACAGAACGCTCGTAATTTGTCAAGATTCAAAATCGTTGGGAGATGCATGTACAGGTGACGTTTAAGGGATAATGTTTTGATCTTGACTGTAAGCTTTACGGACTTAGAGAAGAAATTAGACCCCAGGGGGATAATGTCTTGGCGATGGCCCACTTGGCCAGGGGAGTTGTCACCCTCCCCCTCCCCCTTCCCCTCCTTAGCTGGTGATGCAATGCAAGACTTAAGTCGTTTAGCCTTGCACAATACTAAGATTTTGAACAGGAAATCACTGGAGGTCAGTGCAAACTATCGAATGAAACCACCGGAAGGTTGAAAAAAAGGAACATGGCCACGAGGCAGAGGTTTGCCCTGCTGGCGAATAGGATCAAAAGGCTGTTTGCAGCACACCACAGAGGGAAATGCACTCTGGATGCATTCACAGAGGAAATCCCCAGGCAGCTCTACAACAGACTGAACTTTTATTTGCGCGGGGGGTGGGGTGGGGGAAACTTACTTTATTAGCAAGGAAACTAGCTCTCAGACCCTTCGTGTCCTGTGATTTTGCTGTGTGGCCTAACTGTTTGTTTCCACCACTTCCTCGCACTCCTAGCTAAATCTTTACTTCTTCCTAAATAAACCCACCTCTGTTGCAGTGTCAGTGCTGTGTGGTTTACAGGAGCGGAGGCTGAAGGCAAAACTGGGGCAGGCCTGGGGGCAGAGGATCTGGAATTTCTATGAGTAGCCTGTGCCAGGGGCTGGATATCAGAGGGCAAAGGGACTCAGGGAGTGGGGTGCTCCTGTTATCATGCAAGGTGAAGTCGGGGCGGGCACTGCCCAGAGGAGAGTCCTTGGGTGATGGAAGGAATGGTGGGGTCGAGATGAAACCCGGCTACCACGAGCTATCCCCTTTTTCTAGAGTTGTCACAGTGCTGGGCACCCCGAGAACTATCACAGATGTGTCCCCTTCGGTGTAGATAACCCCCAGGGCCAGGACCCCTCGGTTCCGGATCAAGAGAGTTCCCAATAATCAGTGACATGGTGGCACGTGGATGCGACTTTGGGACCTTGAAATGAGGGACAGTTGTCTGACTGAGCCTTCATGGGAGGAGCCTGAGACTTTGAGCTCGCCATCCCCAATTCCCAGCTCGACTCTGTGGGAACTCTTGGATGCTGGGAAACGCGAGCTGGGTCTCTCAGCTGGGAGAAGGTGGTGCTGAGAGCTGGGTCCGAGTGCCGGCCCAGCCCCGCAATCTCTCCGTGCCTCGCTTTCTCCTCTGTAGAACGGGGATGCTGATGCTCCCATCCCACGCCTCTGCCTGGTGCATATCAACTGGGGCAGACACCATCCCTCACACGGCGTCCGTGCAGCTCCGTGTAATGCTCCTGCTCATCCAGCGAGGGCAAGGTCCTGGGGTGGCTCTGGGTTCTCGGTTGCTCTACTGACATCGCTCTGGGTCCGACTGCCCCCGCCCTGTCCAGCTCATCAGCCTGGGCTGCCGAGTGATGGTGACCTAAAAGGAGCTACGGCCCATTGACCCTCTGCTGGGGGTCTGCTCCATTGACTCCTGCTGGGGCCAATGGGGCCGGATCCCCAGGTGAAGACGCCAACCTTGCTCTGAGACATTGAGGGATGTTTTGGGAGGAACTAGGAGGCTGCTTGGATTTCTCTCCCACCCCCAGAGAAACCAGGACCTCTCCTACCCATCCATGGCCTGGGGAGGGGGGTGTCTGGGCTCTCCCTGGTTGTGCCCGACCTGCACCCCAAACAGGAAAGGGGGGTTCAGCCCTAGGAAAGATGCCCCCCTATGGTGCCTACTAGGGAGCTTAATTACCTAGGCCAGTCCCAGGCCTGGACCTCTGTCCAAGTACGTTCCTCCTGGTTGTCTACCTCCTCCATCTCTCATGCTGGGGCACTCCGGGTGATGCTGTCCCTCCGGGGCAGTTACAGCGCACCAGGGAGCCAGTGGCTCAGGCGGGAATCCAGCAGGGCTCCCCCAAACCATTCAAATATGCCATGGCTCGCCCACCCCCCCCAAGCCTCCCTGTGCAGGCCTCCCCCATGCCACGGAGAAGGGTCCTACGGCCATGCCGCTATTTGCTGCGCTCGCTGGGCCTCGGGGTGGTGAGCAACGGAGGGCATGTTTTATAGACACACAGAGAACCCGTCAGCGCTTGTGACAGTCGATTTAGGCCTGAACTCGTCATCTTGTAATTACATGTAAAACGCCACCCCCCAGGATTACTGAAAATCAGGGACAGCTGGTGTCAACCGGCCCCGATCCAGTGGGGCCAGATCCACCGCTGGTGTAACTCAGCACCCCTCCATTCGCTAGGGGGATTGACACCAGCTGGGGATCAAGCCCCCCCACACTCCATCTCTTGTTCCCCCTTCGCTGCCATGTGGCCCATTTCATGCCCCTCGTTTTATCTCCCAGCTGGGAGCTCAGCTGGGCGTTCGCCACAGTGCTGGTGCTTGGCCTGTCAGAAGGCAGGGGACGATCACACAGGTGGCATCATCCCCCTAGCCCCCACCATGCCAACCCTCAGTTAATGCAGCAGGCCCCTGGCAGCCAGCACGGGGGGAGAGGAGGGGGGTTCGAGGAGCAGAGTCTGGGCAAGCTGGGATTCTGGTCCGGTGACATTAAGGGAACCCCAAAGTCTAGGGGAAATGGACACAGGGCCACTCAGGGCACCCAGCCAGCAGGGGCCTGCCTGCAGCTCCTTGCCGCTACGATGCAGGGCTCCACGACAGGAAGTCCTGCTCAGAAACGGGGAAACTCGGGGGCGGTGAGTCCCCGCTTCAAACTGACCCTGGAGAAGAAGGCACAGGGGGAAAATCGTAGGCATGGAGCTGAGGTGCTCATGGCCATAGGACACATGCACATCAGGGACAGTGCCCGCCCTGGGACCGACCCCGCAGCTCCCACGGGGGCAATGGGCACACGCACACCTGGGGCACTACCCGCCCTGGGACCGACCCCGCAGCTCCCCCGGGGGCAATGGGCACACACACACCTGGGGCACTACCCGCCCTGGGATGGAACCCGCAGCTCCCACGGGGGCAATGGGCACACGCACACCAGGGGCAGTGCCCGCCCTGGGACCGACCCCGCAGCTCCCACGGGGGCAATGGGCACACGCACACCTGGGGCACTACCCGCCCTGGGACCGACCCCGCAGCTCCCCCGGGGGCAATGGGCACACACACACCTGGGGCACTACCCGCCCTGGGATGGAACCCGCAGCTCCCCCGGGGCAATGGGCACACGCACACCAGGGGCAGTGCCCACCCTGGGACCGACCCCACAGCTGCCCCAGGGGCAATGGGCACACGCACACCAGGGGCAGTGCCCGCCCTGGGACCGACCCCGCAGCTGCCCCAGGGGCAATGGGCACACACACACCTGGGGCAGTGCCCGCCCTGGCACCGACCCCGCAGCTCCCCCGGGGGCAATGGGCACACGCACACCAGGGGCACTGCCTGCCCTGGCACCGACCCCGCAGCTCCCCCGGGGGCAATGGGCACACGCACACCTGGGACACTGCCCGCCCTGGGATGGAACCCGCAGCTCCCCCGGGGGCAATGGGCACACGCACACCAGGGGCACTGCCCGCCCTGGGGTTACCCTGCAGCTGCCCCCCAGCCACACTCGCACCACAGGCTGTGCACACTCCGGGACCATCATCCCCATATAAAACAAGACCTTTATTTACAACCCCCATCAATCCGCCTCCCTGGCACAGAGGCAAAGGTCGGGGCAGGAGTGGGGGGCAGAGAAGTGCTGTCACCAGCCCTGGCCTGCCACCTTTCGTGGGCAAGGAGTGAGCTCAGCCCGTGGCCGAGCCACAGAGCCCAGGGCCTCGTGCCCGGGCAGAGGCCCGACTCCCATGCAATCCCTCTGGGGTGGAGCGAAGCCCCCCCGCCCTACACACAGACGCCCCCTGCGCGCAGTCCTGGGGCTCACTCCAGCTCGCGCAGCAGCTGCAGCTCGAAGACCTGGAGGTGCTCCTTGAGCTGGCGCCGCATGTCCGGGGCTGCCCGCCGCTCCCGCTGCAGCTCGCAGATGCGCAGCCGCAGCCGCTGTTCTCGCCGCTTGCAGGCCTGCAGCTGCCGCTGGACCCGGTCCAGGGCCTCCAGGGCTGCCTCCGCGCGCCGCTTCCACAGCAGGGCGCTGCCCACCTGGTAGCTGTGCTCGCTCTGGATGTAGGCGCCGGCCGGGGGCGGCAGGCGCAGCATGTAGAAAGACGGGGAGACGGGGCGGGGCGGCTCCGGGGCGGGCGACGTGGGGGGCTCTGAGGGGGCGTCTGTCTCTGGGAGCGTGGGGGCGTCTGTCTCCGGGAGCGCCGGCGTGGCTGTGGCCGCCTCCTGCCCCGTGGCCGCCTCCTGCCCCGTGGCCACGGCTGGGTACTCCAGGAGGATGTCCGACAGGCTGGCCAGGATGACGTCGTGCTGATCCTCTAGCTCCACCCCCTGGGGGAGGGGCCCGGGCAGGCTGCGGTGCTCAGTGGTGGGGGCAGCCGCGGGCGTGGCCAACTCAGACTCCTCCTCCTCCGGGAAGCATGAGACCTCCGCGTTGGCTGGGGCATCCTGCTCCCCTCGGCCTGGATCGCGTCTGAGGGGACAGAGCCCATCCCACAATGCACTGCAGGGGGCAGGCACAGCAGGGTCCCAGAGCAATAGACCATCCCAACCCCTCTTGATTCCTGACCCCCCCAATCCAAACCTGGGGCAGCCCCAGCCCCTCCCACCTACACTCTGCCCCCGCCCCCAAGATAGCCCTGCCCCAACCTAGCCTGGGGTCAACATACAGGGACAGCCCCAGCTCCTTCCACCCCCAGCTCCTGACCCTCCCCACCTCAATCTAGCCCAGGAGATAACATCCAGGGCTGCCCCACCCACTCCAGACCTTGACCCCGCTCCCTGCCCCCCAGATCTGGTCTCCAATGCACACAGCCCAGCAGAGCCAGTTCCAGCTCCTCACTCTGACCCATTGCCCCTGCCATGGCTGGGCCCCCATCAGTCGCATGGGGGCAGACCGGGCCCTTCTGATCCGCAACCCGGCCTACACAGCTCTGCCTTGGCACATCCCAGCCCCTCACCCCACGACCCAGCCCATCTACAGGATGGGCACTCACCTCCACCTCCTCCAGGCCCTGGCAGCCTTGGGGTCATCACCCTTCTGCCGGGGAGCCCTCACCTTCGCCGCCCGGCGCGCTTTGGAGAAGGACTCGAAGACGGTGGGGACGGCCCCCTCCTTGAGCCGGTGGTAGCCGCTGCGGAGAGACATCAGCAGGCACGAGCTGCCCCCGGCCCAGCTGGCTTGGGGAGAACCCCACCGCCCTGCGCTGGAGGCATCGCCCTGGGAGGAAGCTCTCCCGGCACGGGGACTCTTGGATGGGAACGCTGTTCCACTAGCTTAGCTGGGTGTCGCTTTGCTGGCCTGGGAATATTTTTAAATGGCTCTTTGCCCCGTAGGATCCACTAGGCCAGGATGAGGCCCTGACTTTGGTGCATACGGTTTTCAGTTTATCAGTCGGTCTGTCTTAGGCCGGGTCTACACTACGGGCGGCACAGCAGCAGCTGTAATGCTGTAGCACCGGAGCTTAGACGCTTCCTGTGTTGATGGAGATGCGGGTAATCCACCTCCCCGAGAGAATTCTTCTGTCCACCTAGCCATGTCCGCACCGGGGTGCAGGGCGGCTTAACTACGGCACCCAAAGGTGTGAATTTTTCACCCCCCTGAGCCATGGAGCTAGGCTGATCTAAATTTTAAGTGTAGACCAGGGCTTAATTTGTGGTCACCTGCACATAGGCTTCGAAATAAGCAGCAGTCTGATATTTTTACCCTCTCTCTCACAAATCCCTTTGTCTCTGAACCACACCATGTTTTATTCAGGTGCTTAAGGCCCCGATTGGATCCTCACAGCCAGCCCTTGGGGTTCCACATTCATAGATTTTTAAGGCCAGAAGATCATCTACTCTGACCTCCCATCTAGCACCGGCCATAGCATTTCATCCATTCTCCCCTGCCTTTAGCCCTGTGACTTGCGTATAGTTATTGTAGAATAGTTACAGGGCTTTACATTCACACCTCACCCGGTTAACTTCCCGGTGCAGATGAGCTCTTTGTCCTATTACACACCTGCGGGATGACTTTACTTACGTGGGTAAGTGGTTGTGGGTATGTTTAACCTACCTTACAATAAACCCCCACTACTTTTATGTTCTCAAAAAAAATAACGTAACCCCCCCCACACCCTGTATTCTTTCGCTCGCTAGCAAGACCTTGCATCGAGAGAGCTGCTGTAACAAACCGGAACTGTGTTTCAACAGAACTCATTGCAAAATGGGGCCAAGGAACTGTGACGAACAGGCCTTAAGAAAACTCTAAGCCTCAGGAGACACATTGTCCGTCAATCCTCACAGGGAGAGAGAGATGGGATGTATCTGCATGGGGGGTGAGGGTGGAGGGTGGGAGGAGGCAAAATGGACCAGCTCACCTTCGTGGGACGAGGGGGATGTCTAAACTAGGGGAAAACAATTCAGATCAGTCCATCCTCTCGGGGAGTGTAAGTGCATCTGGACTAGTGGGACGATACAGACCAGTTCACCTTTCTGGATAGAGGGGCTGTGTCTGGACTGGAAAGTGGGGGAACCGTATGGCCCAGTCCATCCTCACAGGTAGGGGAGGGTGAGTGCATCTGACCTACGGGGAATTGTACAGACCAGTCTATCTTCACTAGGGGGGACATCTGGACTAGGGGGAACCATATGGACTAGAGGGAACCATATTCCAGTCCATCTGTGGGGGGACATGCCAGGACTAGGGAGAATTGTATGGACCAGTCCTTCTTCTGGAGGGGTATGTTTGGTCTAGGGGACCAGTCCATCTTCTCAGGGGAAGGAGGAGGTATGTCAGGATTAGGGGAACCGTATGGACCAGTCCATCCTTCCAGAGGGCAGATGAAGAGGGTTCAGGGCAGGGCTCCACATGGTCCAACCCATCCTCCCAGAGGAGAGAGGACCTGGGGGAGGGATAGCTCAGTGGTTTGAGCATTGGCCTGCTAAACCCAGGGTTGTGAGTTCAATCCTTGAGGGGGCCATTTAGGGATCTGGGGCAAAAATTAGTCTGGGGATTGGTCCTGCTTTGAGCAGGGGGTTGGACTAGATGACCTCCTGAGGTCCCTTCCAACCCTGATATTCTATGATTCAATGAACCAGGCATCGATGTGACTGGTGGTACTGTTCTTCTTCACACCCCCACCCAAGCTGGGATGCCAGGGGCAGCTGCTGGCACGGTTATGGAGACCTGGTGAAAAAGCTCATCTCCCAAGCTAGCGAGGCTCAGCCTCGCTAGCACCACTCAGCTTCAGGGCACAGAGCTGGGCGTCCCTGGGTGTTGGCTCGGCCTCATGCACCCACCTGATCCCCACCATCTCGAAGCAGCTCTTCTCGAAGTGCTTGGAGCAGAAGTAGATGTAGTCAGAGGCTGGATTCCAGGGGCCCTGGCCGCTCGGGTCCTTGCGCTGACAGTTCTCCAGCCACACACTGCGCCGCGGGTTGTCCTTCTTGGGCAGCCTGCGAGGCCAGAGATGGCACGGTTCAGCTCCCGGGAGAGGCATGGGCCGGGGCAGGGGTTCAACTGCCACAAGGACCTCCTCCCCCCAGGCATTTTCAACCCAGAGATGCTAATGTCCTCTAGGTACGGAGAAGAAAAAGCAACACCACCTCCAAATGATCCACTGGAGCTGGGACGTAGGACCAACCAGATTGGACCAGACCAAAGGCCTCTCTAGCCCAGCATCCTGTCTCCGACAGAACCCAGCTGCTTTAGAGGAAGAGGCAAGACGCTCCCTAGTGGGCAGTTCTGGAATAACCTGCCTACAAGGGAAAATTGGTCCCAACTCCTCAGCGATTCCTTGATCACACCTGGTCTCAGCTGTGGTTTTGGAGCAACAAGCTTTGATGATAATGAGTGAGTCCTTGTGTCAGGAAGTTACGCAGGCTGTGCTGGGAAAGTATTTCCTTTCTGTTGGCGTTAAACGTACTGCCGTTCAGGGTACCCGGATGTCCCTTGCACCTTCCCCTCAGGGAGGGGAGGGCGGAAGGGCTGGTTGTAGGGGGAGGTTGTGGGGAGGGAGCAGGGCCAGGGTAGCTCTTACCGATGGAAGGAGATGCCTCGATTGCGGGTCTCGCGGGTGTCCCGGGTGCAGCAGCCGGTAGCAGAGCAGTGACGGGGCATCTGTGGGGAGAGAGACAGAGGTGGGGAGGCCCTGAGAATCACTCACCCCCCCTAGAGCTACACCCCAGCCAATGGCTCTCAGTCTTACCTACCTGACCACTATAGCCAGGACACTCTCCTGCCCCCACCAATACCTACCCCATCACTCTCCTATAACCTGGACACCCTCCCCTCACCCCCACCATAGCCAGGACACCCTCCCCAATCCACGCCCTCACCCCCCCCCATAGCCAGGACACCCTCCCCAATCCACGCCCTCACCCCCCCCCATAGCCAGGACACCCTCCCCAATCCACGCCCTCACACCCCCCCATAGCCAGGACACCCTCCCCAATCCACGCCCTCACCCCCCCCCATAGCCAGGACACCCTTCCCAATCCACGCCCTCACCCCCCCCCCATAGCCAGGACACCCTTCCCAATCCACGCCCTCACCCCCCCCCATAGCCAGGACACCCTCCCCAATCCACGCCCTCACACCCCCCCATAGCCAGGACACCCTTCCCAATCCACGCCCTCACCCCCCCCCCCATAGCCAGGACACCTGCCCCTCCCCTATGAATATTTCCACCACACATTGGATCTCTCAACTTCCCCATATGTGACCCCCCCCCCATAACCAGGACCCAGCAATACGGGAAGGGGGGGGGGTTTCCACCCCCATCCCCTGTTTGTGCCTCCCCAGCTTTGAACCCCTGGACCCTGCGCACCAGCTGCGGAGGGGGAAGGCCGGCGGGGGGGGGGGGGGCAGCCTGGGAAGGGGGGAGCGGGGGGCTGAGCGGGGGGCAGGGAACCCCCCACAAGGGGCTGTTGGCAGGGCACCCCCGTGCGGGGAGGGGGAGTTGGGAGGGGTCGTGACGCGGGGTATCTCCGGGAGGGTCCCGGGGGGGGGGGCGGTGACGCGGCGAGGGAGTCCCGGGGGGGGTCCCGTGACGTAGCTGTGACGCGGAGGGTACCGGGGGGGTCCCGAGAGCGGGAGCCGGTGACGCGGCGCGGGGGGGGGGGATCCCCGGGGCCGTTTCCGGTCTCACCTCCCCGCTCCCATCACTCCACAGACGCTGCGGTCCCGGGTCTGGCGCAGGCGCAGGCGCAGCCGGGCCTCTCGCCGTGTTCTCGCAAGAGCTGGAAGGAGCGTGAGCCCCGCCTACCCGCGACAACCTCGCGAGAGCGCGGGCGGGGAGCCCCGGCGGCCAATCGGTTTCCGACCCATGCCCCGCCCCCAACCCTGCTAGAGACAAGCCCCGCCCATCAAAGCTCCGCCCCTCCCCCCTCGTAGCCCGCCACAAGCTCCGCCCCACCCTCAAAGTCTGCTACAGACCCCGCTCCACAGAGCCCCGCCCCTTCCCCTTATCACCTGCCACAGGCCCCGCCCCTCCCCCCAGAGCCCCGCCCCTCCCCCATCACCTGCCACAGGCCCCGCCCCTCCCCCCAGAGCCCCCTTCCCCATCACCTGCCACAGGCCCCGCCCCTCCCCTCAGAGCCCCGCCCCTCCCCCTTATCACCTGCCACAGGCCCCGCCCCTCCCCCCAGAGCCCCGCCCCTCCCCCATCACCTGCCACAGGCCCCGCCCCTCCCCTCAGAGCCCCGCCCCTTCCCCCCATCACCTGCCACAGGCCCCTTCCCTTCCCCTCACAGCCCCCCCTTTCCCATATCACCTGCCACAAGCCCCGCCCCTCCCCTCAGAGCCCCTCCTCTCCCCTCCCCTCATCTAGGGTGATCAAACATCCCGATTTTATCGGGACTGTCCTGATATTTACTTATTTGTCCCGCGTCCCGACCTACCTTCGGTCGGGACGCGAATTGTCCCGATATTTTGCCTCCGCTCACAGGCGGAGCGGAGCCCGGAAGGGCCTTGCACCCCCCCGTCCCGACTCCGACCCCTCCTTCCCCCATTGGATCCCTCCCAAAATTGCTGCCCTGGCCCCACCTCCTGCCCCGCCCCCTCACTGCCCCATTGGATCCCTCCCCAAATCCCCGCCCTGGCCCTGCCTCTTTCCCAAGCACACACGCCGCATTCCTCCTCCTTCCCCCTCCCTCCCAGGCTTGCGCTGATCAGCTGTATGGCGGTGCAAGCGCTGGAGGGAGGGGGGAGGTGGAGACGGAGCGGAGGCATGCTGGTGGTGGGGGGGGTGGCGTGTAGCTCCGGAGGCCGTTTTTTTTTTTTGCTCCACCTCCCCCCCGCCCCCCCGCGTCCTGATATTTCATCTGTGTGATCTGGTCACCCTACCCTCATCACCTGACACAGGCCCCGCCCGTCCCCTCCCAGCCCCTTCCCCATATTACCTGCCACAGGCCCCGCCCCTTTTCTCATCCCCACCCCACACCTCCAGCAGGGGGGTGCCGACCTCCAAGGGCAGGACCCTGAGGTGGCTCCTTCTCCGGTGACGGGGGGAGAGGTCCTGGGGGCTCTGCCTGGTGCCCTCCCGGCCCCATGGCCACGGATCCAGCTTCAGGCTGCCCAGGCCGCGAGGTTTGCGACACGGCCCATCCAGGCTGTGAGGACGGCGACGCGGCACTTGGTGGACACGGAGGCTCCCAGCTCGTCCCCCTGCTTGTGTTTGCTAAAATGCAAGTCGTTCGTTCCCTGCCACCTCCTGCCCTGGCCTCTCGAGGGCCCTGTTCACCAACTGCATGCAGCTGAGCTGATCCCATCTTCCATTGCTTGGGCCAGGTCTGTTGAATGGCTTCAGCCTAGGCAGGGCTGGCTGGCTTTGGAGGCATCACATCAGGGGGATCAGGGGGCCATGCCCCCCCCTTTTACTGGCCCTAAGGGCGAGCGAGTGGGGGAGGGGGCAGAGAAGAGCAATTGGGGGTGAGGTCTGGGGGGAAGAAGCGGTTTGAGGGCAGAGCCTTGAGGGGAAAAGGTGGCACGGGGGCAGAGCCTCGGGGGGAGGGGCAGGGTGGAGGCTTGCGGGTGAAAGGGTGGCACAGGGGTGGGACCTTAAGGGAAGGGGTGGTGCAGGGGGGCATGGCCACAGGTGCCAGTGGCCCCCACTTTTAGGAAGCTTCTGCTGCTCCTGCATCACATCCTACGGGGGAATTCACAACCTTACAATGTCGTGGCGACATTTCACCATGAGATTATTGCCCAGCCAGTCTGATCCAAAATGAGCCACCTTCCCCGTGGGCAGTGGACTGCACATAACTACGCTCAGACAACACACGGAAGGTGTGGATATCCCCTCCACAAATGGGAATGCAAAGACTCACCAAATTGTGACAAGAACATAACACAGTAATGACCAGACTGGGTCAGACCATGGTCCATCTAGCCCAGTATCCTGTCTTCCAACAGTGGCCACTGCCAGGTGCTTCCGAGGGATAAACAGAACAGGGAAACAAAACATTTCACTTTTATAGAAATGAAGCTTTTTAATTTTAGAGAAACAAAACTTTTGGATTGAGCCCCAATTTTTTTGTTGTTGAAAATTTCATTGTGTGGGAAATTTCAAAATTTGATGTTTTGTTCCAGAAACAAATTTCAAAATTGTGGAATTTCCCATGACTTGAAAATCCCAGGCCATGCATAGTTTAGCTGGGAGACCCGAGATCAGAATCTATCTACAGCCCCACCTAAGCACCCCCCGATCCTTACAACACCTTGTCATGCAGGGCCATTACTCCCATATTACAGATAGGGAACAGGGGTGCATCTACACACAAAAAAAAAACACTGCAGAAAGTCTCAGAGCCCAGATCTATGGATTCAGGCTTGTGGGTCTCAAAACAGCCGTGTAGATGTTTCCACTAGCTCTGGAGCTCTGGCTCTGAGATCCAGCGAGGGGGGTTGGTCTGGGAGCTCTGGTGGGAATGTCTTCGCTGCCCCACAGTGTTTTCAACCCTGCAGGGCAAGCCTGATTCCATAGCCCAAGGCTCTGAGACTTGCTGTTGTGGGGTTATTATTTTTTTTGCAATGTAGATGTACCCTGAGGCACAGAGAGGGTAGGCTGAGGCTGTAATTTGGAGGTGTGATTACAGCACACAGAGATATACCTGAGCTAACTAGATTGGGTAGATTCCCCCATCCTGCAATCATTCCTCGCCCTGGCAGAATAGACATACCCTGGGTGATTGGCTCAAGGGCACACGGAAAGCCTGTGGCAAAGCAGGGGATTAAAACCTAGACTCCCACATGCTAGAAATCTAACCACTAGGCCATCTAGCCTGCCAGCCGAGCAGGGTGTGTCTACACCGCACACCCAACCCGGACTCTGACTCAAGTCTGAGACCAAGGCCCACTTCTGTCCACACACAAACCAGTCTGACTCAGCACAGCATTTTGCAATGTGGACGCAGCCCAAGGCGCAGCCCTGAGGCTAGGTCTACACTACCCGCCTGAATCGGCGGGGAGAAATCGATCTCTCGGGGATCGAATTATCGCGTCTCGTCAGGACGCGACAATCGATCCCCGAATCGACGCTCTTACTCCACCAGTGGAGGTGGGAGTAAGCGCCGTCGACTGGGAGCCGCAGAGGTCGATTTTGCCGCCGTCCTCACAGCGGGGTAAGTCGGCTCCGATACGTCGAATTCAGCTACGCTATTTGCGTAGCTGAATTTGCGTATCTTAAATCGACCCCCCCCGTAGTGAAGACCTGCCCTCCGGCAGAAGGGCTGTGTGGCGCTGAGTGGGCATGCTGGCATGGCTGGGAGACCCGGGTCCAGCATCTGTAACAGAGCTGGGCTGAATGTGCAGCGTGGACGTACCCGGTGCTTCATTTGTGATGAAAGAGGTGCCCGGGCTCAAGCAATTTTTTTTACTTTCCTAACTGATGCGGTAAGCCCAGATGTGCCGGGGCTCTGACAAGGAAGTCCTCACCCCGCCTGCAAAACTGTCTGGTAAAGTTTTGAATGTATTTACTGAAATGCCAGTTCAGGAAGCTTTGAAATATTCTGAATTTAAGAAAGCTGTTTTATAAAGGTTTCAAATTACTCCTGAAGTATACGGGTTGAGATTAAGGCCTAGTCTACACTGGGGGGGGAGGGGGGTGTCGATGTAAGATACGCAACTTCAGCTACTGGAATACTGTAGCTGAAGTCGACATATCTTATTCCGACTTACCTCCTGTCCTCACGGCGCGGGATCGAAGGCCGCGGCTCCCCCGTCGACTGCGCTACCGCCGCTCGCTCTGGTGGAGTTCCGGAGTCGACGGTGAGCGCGTTTGGGGATCGATATATCGCGTCTTAACGAGACACGATATATCGATCCCTGATAAATCGATCTGGACGTACCCTTAGAAATCCTAAAAGGGGGGAATACAGGGGTGTGGACTGTCACGTCCACCTATGCTCCGTGTGCTGAGGAGGCTGTCTGTGGTAGGACCATCCTCTTAAACCAGGCGCTTGTCTGAATGTGGCGGGCCCCATCCCAAACCCATTGCAGACATCCTGGGTTTTGGATTAGGGGCCCAGCATGCTACCGCCCAGGCCTGATACTGATTCACCCCAGCAGAGCTCTCAGCCATTGGGGAAGAGGTACAGTCTTTACCTTCAGCTCCGGATCCGTGCAAAGGGGAAGTCACACTGGGTCCAGGCGTGCACAGATGTGGGTTGGTGTTTGAGAAGACCATCCCATTCCTGGCGCAGACATCAATGGAGTGCTTCACGAAGGCTGGATGGAGCAGGGGCTCTGGACATCTCTGCCTCTTACAACACCAGCCCCTTGCGAGAAGACACAGCTCTCGGCTGGAGAAGGATTTAATTGCTTTGTAGGGGCGGTCGCATTTCCAAAGCTTTGAAATATCCTAGCACCTCTGGGATCCGTTGGAAGGCGCTATCCCCACCCCCAGGAGACAATTACCACGCCTTCCCTGCTCCCAGTTCACTCTGGGCGCCTGCCAGTCTGAAACGCTTAGTGGTGCCCTGGGCAAAGCTTGGGGGAGCATCACCCAGGGT
Organism: Emys orbicularis; assembly: GCF_028017835.1. Lineage (NCBI taxonomy): Eukaryota > Metazoa > Chordata > Testudines > Emydidae > Emys > Emys orbicularis. The sequence continues at coordinate 18,961,658 of NC_088703.1, read as the reverse complement.
CAATCCTGAGCCAGCCCCTGACTGCAGTGGGGTCAGGGCTGGATTCTGATCTCGGCTTCCCCAGAGTCAATCTGGAGTCACACCTGACCAAGATGAAGTTGTTCTGGATTGGTTTAAATGTGAACAGAATCCAGTCCATATTCTTTAGAAATAACCCCTGGTGCTGGAGACGCAGGCTTGTATCTCCTCTCTGCCCTCAGTTCAAAACCACAGACCAGTTCCTAGACTGCAGGTCCCGAAGGGACAATGATGTGTGTCTCATCTGACCTCCAGCATGGTGCAGGCCAGGGGGTTTCTCCGAATTAAGTCTTGTTTCCGTTCCAATAGCTGTGGTTGAACTGGAGCGTATCCATTTTGATGAGATGCAGAATCCGAAGAGCAAATCCAGCTGTGCCCCCACAGGGTGTGTTTCTGGGGTGTGATCCTTTTCCTTAGTCACTCATGTCTAATAGCACAGAACTGGTGTGTTAGAAAGCCCACCCTTGGTAATAGGTAAATCGAGATTTTAGAAGGAGATAAATGCTCATCTCCTCCTCAGGTGGTGTGGCTGAGTGATTAAGGCAATGAGGGGTTATATATTGTGCTCTTGATACGTGGGTTCAGATCCCATCTTTGTTAAACCTGCTTATTCTTCGTCCCTTCACAAACATCATCTTTCTCCCTGAGTTCTGCCCCGCACTCATTGCTACATTCACATTCAGGGACCGTGCGAAAGAACCGGGCAAAGTCCCTGTGCTACAGATTCAGTTCATGAGCGGCACTTGCTTTTGGGAGCAACAAAGTTTCGACTTCATTGGAGAAACCAGCCCTCAGTAACAGGCAGCTCCATTTTGTCTTCATTCTCATTTCGCCTCATGATACCACCATGATTGTATGCACCTGGTGCAAAGTCAGCATGACACACATTCGTCTTCTTCTTATATGGCATATCCATCACTGGAGGTTTGCAACCAAGGTACCCCATTGTGTATGGACCTCTGCTAATCTCTTTGGGGATGAGTAGTCTTTTTGATCCACCCTTCGTCCATCCCAGATCTTCTTTTTCTGCTTTGTGTTCTTCTGCCATCGACTTTCCCTTCCGGTGCCCGTAAACATGCGTCTCTCGCGGAACCTCTTAAAACGTCCCCTGCAAATTGAACCTTTCTTTTCATAAGCCGTCCAATTAACATTTGCTTAGTTCCAGTCATCTCCAGTGCTTTGTTGTTGGTTACATGGTCTATCCATGATATTTTCAGAATTCTCTTGTAACACCATCATTCGAAGGATTGTAATTTCTTTATTATCGATTGTTGGAATGTCCATGTTTCCAGCTGTAACTTAACACAGACCAAATGTACGTTTGCAAGAGTTAGAATTTAGTCTTCAGATTTATGTCCCTTCTCATCAGAGGTTTCTTCTTCCAGAATATCTCTTGCACTCTTGCTATTCTGGTGCTGACTTCAGTATCCAGTCTTCCATCTTCTGTTGTGGTGCTTCCTAACTAGCAATAATTGCTCTCTTGTTGTATGGTTGTGTCTTTCACTGAAATCTTGTATGTTTTCCAAGGATCCTTGCATGCCACCGTAGTTTTTGTCCTGTCCACATTCAACTCTAGACCATATTCTTTGCCATATTCATATATAATCTCCACCTTCTTCTGAATCACCCAACAGCACTGTCATCTGCATAATGAATGTTATTCGCTCATTTTCCATTCATCTTAATACCTTCCTCTGTTTCCTCAATTAATTTAATCAAATACTCACTATAAATGTCAAATAAAGTCAGTGACATCATATCGCCTTATCTCACTCCTCTCTAGATCTCTATTAGATTTTCATTTTCATTTCCCATTATAATTGTCTTCTGAGTCCAGTATAATTGTTTTATTACTCGGCATTCATATCCATCAGTCCCTACAGATCTGAATATATTGCGCAGTTTGTAGTGGTAGCTTCTGCCAAATGCTTTTGGGAAGTCAATGAAACACAAGTATATTGTTTTCACCTTTTCAACTGATCTTTCTAATATGCGCATCACAGTTTCACAATGGCGTTTATGGTGCCTTTTCCACATTCAAAATCATCTTGTTGTTTGCTTATGTCCTGATCAGTCTTTCCTTGTACTCGGTTCTGAACAACTTGCAAAAGTATCTGAGATACTAGGCTGCTTGTTCTGTAGTTGTTACAGTCCATAGCGTTGTTCTTTTCTGAGATTTGAATACACATTGAAGTTGTAAAATCCTCTGGCAAATCTGCTGTCTCCAACATGTTCTTCATTAGCTCTGAGAGGCCTTTGGAGCCTTCAGCCCCTATGCTTTAAATCAGCTGGTTTTCCATCACAACCTACTGCTTTTCCATTCAGACGTCTTTTTATTGCTACCATGCTGCCTTCATCCATTATTGACAGGCGCTTATTTGATTGATCTCTAGTTGAAAATTTTCAGGCCTATCATCACCATATAATTCATTCCTATATTCTCACCATCTCTCGTTCTTGTCTTTAGGGCCTGTCAGATATGGTTCCTTTTTGTCCATAAGGGTCGTATTCGTCACTTTCCTTCTGTAATCAAACCTTTTGATACATCTCACTTTGTTTATTTTCTTTATCCAGTTCTTCAAATTATTTGCATTTCTCATTCAGCCATTAAGACTTTGCTGATCTGCATTTATTATTTATCATTTTAGCTAGTCTTTGGTATTTGTTTTCTGTTGTCGATCCGTGTGCTTTTACTTTCCTTCTTTCGTCTAGCAGAGCAATGATTTCGTCTATTTTCAGGGGCTTTTAGTAGCTAGTAACTTCTTGCCGACATGTTTATCTGCAGGTTCTTTGATAGCATCTCTGAGATGTTCCCAAGTTAATTGGTCCTTGTTTTCATGAATGCACACATTACATGGGTTAAAAACTGGCTAACTGACAGGTCTCAAAATGTGATTGTAAATGGGGAAACATCCTCAAGCAGGGTTGTTTCCAGTGATGTCCCGCAGGAATCAGTTGTTGGCCCTGTGCTAACATTTTTATCAGCGAGCTGTGGGAAAACATAAAATCATCATCACTGATGAAGTTCGCAGATGACACAGCGATTGGGGGACTGGTAAATGATGAGTGATGAAAATGATGTAACTGATACAGAGCGACCTGGATCGGTTGGCAAAGTGGGCGCAAGTGAACAATACACATTTTAATCATAGGCACCAACTCCGTGGGTGCTCCGGGGCTGGAGCACCCACGGGGAAAAATTGGTGGGTGCCTAGCACCCACCAGCAGCTCCCCGCCCCAGCTCGCCTCTGCCTCCTCCCCTGAGCGCGCCACCGCGTCCTGCTTCTCCCCCCCTCCCTTCCTTCCTCCCTCCCTCCCAGCGCTTGTGCCGCGAACGTGGCAAGTCTAGGAGGGAGGGGAAACGCGGCATGGCCGGGGCGGGGATTTGGGGTAGGGGTCCAAATGGGGCAGGGAGGGGATGGAGTCAGGGCGGGGCTGGGGGCTGGGCCGGGGCCAGGGGAGCGCGAGCACCCACCGGCGCCAACGACAGTTGGCGCCTGTGATTTTAATATGGCCAAATGTAAAGTCGTCCATCTAGGAACAAAGAACGTTGGCCCTACCTACAGGCTGGGGGAGTCTCTCCTGGGAAGCAGCGACTCTGAGAAAGATTTGGGGGTCGCAGTGGATAATCAGTTGAACATGAGCTCCCAGTGCGACGCTGTGGGCAAAAAGGGCTAATGTGATCCTGGGAGGAGCAAATCAGGGAATCTCGAGTAGGAGCTGTCATAACTATAAAGGGAAGGGTGACAGCTCTCCTGTGTACAGTACTAAAATCCCTCCTAGCCAGAGACTCCAAATCCTTTTACCTGTAAAGGGTTAAGAAGCTCGGGTAACCTGGCTGACACCTGACCCCAAGGACCAATAAGGGGACAAGATACTTTCAAATCTTCGGGGGGGGAAGGCTTTTGTGTGTGTCCTTTGTTTAAGGGGTTGTTCGGCTCTCGGGACTGAGAGGGACCAGACATCAATCCAGGTTCTCCCCATCTTTCTAAACAAGTCTCTCTTATTTCAAAATTGTAAGTAAAAGCCAGGCAAGGCGTCTTAGATTTACTTTGTTTTTCTCAACTTGTAAATGTACCTTTTACCAGAGTGCTTATCTTGTTTGCTATACTTTGAACCTAAGACAGAGGGGGGTCCTCTGAGCTCTTTAAGTTTGATTACCCTGTAAAGTTATTTTCCATACTGATTTTACAGAGATGATTTTTACCTTTTTCTTTAATTAAAAGCCTTCTTTTTAAGAACCTGATTGATTTCTCCTTGTTTTAAGATCCAAAGGGGGTTTGGATCTGTATTCACCAGGAGTTGGTGAAAGGAAAGAGGGGGGAAGGGTCAATTTCTCCTTGTTTTAAGATCCAAAAGGGGTTTGGATCTGTATTCACCAGGAGTTGGTGAAAGGAAGGAGGGGGGAAGGGTCAATTTCTCCTTATTTAAGATCCAAGGAGTTTGGATCTGTATTCACCAGGGAATTGGTGAAGGTCTCTCAAGGCTACCCAGGGAAGGGAATTAGCTTTGGGATGGTGGCAGCGGACCAGAACTAAGCTGGTAGATAAGCTTAGAAGTCTTCATGCAGGCCCCTACATTTGTACCCTAAAGTTCAAAGTAGGGATACAGCCTTGACAGGAGCAGAGAGGTTATTTTACCTCTGCATTTGGCAGTCCATAGTGTTGTTCTTTTCTGCGATTTGGATCCACATTGAAGTTCTAAAATCCTCTAGCAAGTCTGCTGTCTCCAACATGTTCTTCTTTAACTCTGAGAGGCCTCCGCTGCTGGGATCCTGTGTCCAGTTCTGGTGCCCACATTGAAGAAGGATGTTGATACGTTGGAGAGGGGTCCGGGAAGAGCCACGAGAGTGATAGAAGGGTTAGAAAACCTGCCTCAGAGTGATGCAACCAAGGAACTCCGTCTATTTAGTTTAACAAGGAGAAGGTTAAATGGTGACTTGATCACAGGCTTGTGGAGTCTACAGGGAAACAGAAATTTGTCTTCATTCCAGCAGAGAAAGGTCTAACACCATCCAGTGGCTGGAAGTTGAAGGTAGACAAATTCAGACTGGCAATAAGGTGTAAATTATTAACAGGGAGGGTAATTAACCATCAGAACACTTTACCAAGTGCTGGGCGGGGGAATTCTCTATCACTGGTCACATTTGGAAAGCTTGACGGGCCGTTTTTCTAAACGATCGGCTCTCGGTCAAACGAGAATTAATACAGGGACGTTCTAAAGCCTGTGTCACACAGGAGGTCAGAGTAGATGATCACAATGGTCCCCTCTTACTTCATAGTCTCTGACTCCGCAGGCACTCTAGGCCCATGCCCAGGGCTGGATTAAGGGCTAGGCACTATAGGTCTGGAGGTAAAGAGGGATTTAACTGTTGCAGCGCTGAGCGTTGCAGGACCTACGTTGTGGGTCCTGGAAGATCACAGGAACGCGCTGCGATTCACAAAGCCCGAGCACTGCGCCTAGGTGGCTGCACAATGAATGCAGGGAGAAAGGCGCCAGAGAATAAGAGCGGCCAGAGCCAGCACACTAGGCGTGGAGCTGCCTAAGCTAGCCGATGGGAGCTGCTGATCAGAGGGGCATGTGCTAAGCCCCCACCCTTCTCTCAGAGGGAGGGGCCTAAGTCCAGAGAGCAGGGAGGTGCCCTTTTCTGCTTGGAATCCACAACCAGGCGCTTTCTCTGGAGCTCGGTACCTCTGGTGTTTCGGCGAGCAGCGGCCCTCTCATAACGATGAGCCCAGAGGTTGGAGAACTCTCCTGGAAGCCATGTTCCCATTCCCCCCTGCAACCATGTTTTGGTCCCATGAGGCATTGCAAGCCCTTCCCAAAATGCCCTGTGGCGAGGTGCACTGTGGGAGAGCTTTACGGGAGCTCCTCCTTGCATGAACTTGCCTGAGATTCCCGAGCCAGTGGGCGGCCTTTGCACACAGGGCCGGCTCCAGGCATCAGCATTCCAAGCAGGTGCTTGCGGCGGCAATCTGCAAGGGGCGGCAGTCCGTGTGTTTTTGCCGCCCCAAGCAGCGTGCCGAATTGGCGCCGCGGACGGCGGGGGCAGTCTGTGTACCATTAAGGCGGCATGCACGTTTCGGCAGCAATTCGGCGGCAGCTTCTATGTTCAGCTGCCCGCGGCAGCAATTTGGTGGCTTCTGTCTTCCAGCTGAAGACAGAAGCTGCTGCCGAATTGCCGCCGCCACGGAAACGCGCGGGCCGCCCTAACGGCACACGGACTGCCCCCGCCATCCGCAGCGGCAATTCGGCGCGCTGCTTGGGGCGGCAAAAACAGTAGAGCCGGCCCTGTTTGCACATGCCCACCACATCGGGCCCCGCAAGGCTGTGAATAGTTCTCGGAAACAGGCCTCCTGGTGCGGGGGGCTGCAGAGCACAGGCCCAGAGGCAGAAACATAGGCATGGTGGAACGTGGTCTCACCCCAGCCCTGACCCGTCTGTGACACGGTGCCACCCAACTCCCACATTGACCGGGATATTGCAGCATCGCCCGAAAACAAACCACCTTCGCCTCACTCTCAGCCACCCCCCACTTTTTTCCAATTAATTTCATTGTTGTCTATCTGCTGCCTGCATCTCCTCACAATCCCCTGAGCACGACCATTATCGATGCCCAGCGGAGCCACTTCGCGCTTCCTTTTTAACAAGCCCTGGTGGAATTCGCTTCAGTTACCCACCGTTAACGAGGCAGCTGAGGCGCACATCTTCCCCCAAGGGGAGGGAGTTGTGGGTCTGCTTCTAGACTCTACATTGGGCCTGGCATCAGCGTTGCCAGATGTGGCCTCTGGGTTTGGCTGGTGTTTTGGTGCCCACCTCCAGACATCTCAGCCCTGGTTTTCAGCACCCAGGATGCCAGTTAAAGCAAAGAGATCACCCCTCTCCCTCAATTTTGAATCCCTCCATTGGCTACCCCTTCTCTAGCACATCAGACTTACGTGGTCTTCACTTTCAAGGCCCTTCCTGGCGTATTCCCCGCCCCACCCTGGGCCAAGACCACCCCGCTGACTGCTGAGAATCACTAAGGGGCGAATGTGATCCTGTGATGCGTAAACATGGGAATCTCGAGGAGGAGCAGAGCGGTTACGTGCCCTCTGCATTTGGCCCTGGGGCAACCGCTGCTGGGATCCTGTGTCCAGTCCTGGTGGCCAGAATTCAAAGAAGGAGGCTGAGAAGTTGGAAAGGGTTCAGCGAAGAGCTGCGAACATGATGAAAGGGTTGGAAAACTTGGACTCCAGGAGCTGAGTTTGTTTATTTTAACTCAGAGGAGGTGGAGGGGGAAGGATCAGTATCTACACGAGGAACAAATATTAAATAATGGACTTGCCAGTCTAGCCGCCAAAGCTCTAGTGAGATCCAATGGCCGGAAGTTGAATTAAACGAATTCAGACTGGAAATAAGGCGCGCGTTTTTACCAGGGAGGGTAATTAACCATTGGAATGATTTACCAGGGGTCACGGTGGATTCCCCATCACTGGGGATTTTTATATCAAATCTGAATGTTTTTCTAAAAGATCTGTTCTAGCTCAGACAGGAATTGTTTCGGGGCAGTTCTCTGGCCTGTGTTATACAGGAGGTCGGACTAGATGATCATAATGGCCCCTTCTGGCCTTCGAATCTATGGGATCTATGAACATTTGGACTTAAACCAGCTGCAGCTGCATTGGAGTCAATAGGGCCAGATCCCCAGCTGGTGTCAATGGGCTGTTCCATTACTGCAGTCAAGTTGGCAACACTCCATCATTTAAATACTGACCCACACCCACTGAGGCCAGCCGGGGATCTGGCCCCCTTGCCATTCGCAAGCACGGAAATGATCAGTTAAGGCATCTAAAGATTCATGACAGGACCTGAGCGCTGCTGAAAACTCAGATCGTGTGTTATTGTCACCTTAGAAATAAGAGGTGAGAACTTGACCAGAGCTTTGCCATTGATGTCAATGGAGCCAGGACCTCACCCAACCTCATGAAGAACATGGAGCCATTTCCACTGGTCATTTTGAGTCATTTCCCTCCAATGCATCGACCATGAACATAAAACTGGCCAGGCCAGGCCCGACCCAAGATCTGTCTAGTTCAGTATCTCCGGCAATGGAAGCATGACAAGCTTCAGAGAAAGCACTGAAGAAATGTGGGGTAATCTGCCTCCCGTGATGTTCCCTTCCTGACCACTAAGAGCGATCAACCCTGAAGCATGAGGATTTATAACCCTTCCAATAAGCCATGTTCATTGGGAAATGCCCAATATGCATCAGAAGCAAAAGCCATTGCACTGTCATCCTCACCCCAGGGAAACGGACAGGTCATTTATTGCCTTTTGCCCGGACACAGAACTTGCAGACGCCGTGTTTCAGAAGATGCTTTATTTGAATTTACTAAAATCAACTAGAGAAACGAGCACATTTAGATTTGGATTCAAGGCTGATTACGCCACTGGCATCCGTTGATCAGAAGCGATCTTTGTTGGGAGAGCAGAGCTGTCCAGAGCAGAGCTCACACCTTTCATTTAATTTCGAATGTCATCGTTCTGTCTCCTCCTGGCTCTGGGGCTGTCACCTGAAAAGGAAAGAAGGACAGACCTTCAGCGCCGCTTCGTTAGCTAGGAAGCGGGACAGCAGAAAAGGATCTAAGGGTTAGGGTGGATCACAAATGGAATATGAGTTGACAGCATGGTGAGGTTGTGAAAAAGGCAAATATAATTCTGAGGTGTATTAACGGGAGCATTATATGTCAGACATGGGAGGTCATTGTCCTGCTGTACTTGGCATTGGTGAGGTCTCAGCTGGAGGACAGTGTCCAGTTTCGGGTACTGCACTTGAAGAAAGATGTGGGCAAATTGGAGAGAGTCCAGAGAAGAGCAACCAAAATGATCAGAGGTTTAGAAAACCTGACCTAGGAGGGGAGGTTGAAAAAATTGGGCAGGTTGAGTCTTGAGAAGAGACGGCTGAGGGGGGAACCTGAGAACAATCTTCAGATATGCAAAAGGTTGCTAGAAAGAGGATGGAGAACAATTGTTCTCCATGGCCACCAAGGGACAGATAAGGAGGAACTGGCTGAGTTTGCTGCTAGGGAGATTTAGGTTAGATACTACGAAAAACTTGCTAGCTCTACGGATAGTTCGGCTCTGGAGCAGGTTACCTAGGGGAGATTGTGGCATCCCTGTCATTGGAGGTTGGACAAACACTTGTCAGGGATGTTTTAGATATATTTGGTCCTGCCTCAGCATGGGGCGGGGGGAGAGGGTGGACTTTTGAGGTCCCTTCCAGCCCTATATCACTATGATTCCATAGTTGGGTGGTTGGTGGATGTGTATGGGGATGGTTGGATGGGTGACTGTGGATAAGGATGTATGAGTGCGTGGACGGATACATATGGGAATGGATGGATGGGTGTGTATGGGGATGGATGGACACAGTCACTGAGATCGGGGCCCCATCACGCCGGGCGCCGCCCAGACAAAGTCACAGAGATCGGGGTCCCCTTGCACCGGGTGCTGCAGATAGTCCCTGCCTGGAAGAGTTCCCAGTGTAAATAGACAAAAGAAGCAGGATCACACACCCGGTCCAGATGGGGATGCTATCGACAGAGACCATCCCATTGCCCTGTCCTACCTGTCTCAGGCAGGGCAGTAGCTCCACTGATGGTCCTGGTCGTAGTTGTCTGTGCTGGAACACCAGAACTTCCCGCTGGCCTCCGCCAGGTTGGTGCAGGTGTGGAATTTAAACTTCTTGTAGATGAAGGGGAAGACACAGGGCTTGTCGTGGGAGGGGCGGTCGTAGTCTGCAGACCAAACACACCGACAGCGGGTGAGCACTGTGGCCAGAATCACGGGTAATGCATAGCAAATGCAGGTGGCATCAGACCACGAGCAAACACTTTGTTAGATGGTTCCCCACACAGCTTAGGGCTACGGGAGAGAGCGCGGCCCCATGACAGGGGCGCCAGGCTGAGCAATGAGAGACTTGGGTGCTATGCCTGGCTCTGCTGGGTGACCTTTAGCAAGGCACGGCCCAGCTCCATGCCTCAGTTTCCCCACTTCTGCAACATGGGGCTAACGAGCCAAAGACGCCAAGGGGACAGGCAAACAATGTCTGTGCAGTTGGGGGTTGCATATGCAAAATGTGTTAGGTGGTTTGTGGGTCCATGGGGAAGTGCATTCAGCCAGTTTATACACACACAGGTGGTTAGACACAGCCACATCCCAGATGTGTTTTTGGGGTACATCCTCTGTGGTTATTATGTGCATTAGTCAAGGCCTCTAGATACTCGTGAGAGATCTGAGGCTTCTTTTGCTGAGATCGGGGCACTGAGTGCCACCCAGACACAGAGTCGCCGAGATCGGGGCCCCGTCGGGCTGGGCAAAGCCCAGACACAGAGTCGCCGAGATCAGGGCCCCATCGGGCCGGGCGCTGCCCAGACACAGAGTCGCCGAGATCGGGGCCCCGTCGGGCTGGGCGAAGCCCAGACACAGAATCGCCGAGATCGGGGCCCCATCGGGCCGGGCGCTGCCCAGACACAGTCACTGAGACTGGGGCCCCATCAGGCTGGGTGCTGCCCAGACACAGAGTCACCGAGATCGGGGCCCCGTCGGGCCGGGCGCTGCCCAGACACAGAGTTACCGAGATTGGGGCCCCGTCGTGCTGGGCGCTGCCCAGACACAGAGTCGCCGAGATTGGGGCCCCGTCGGGCCGGGCGCTGCCCAGACACAGAGTCGCCGAGATCGGGGCCCCGTCGGGCCGGGCGAAGCCCAGACACAGAGTCGCCGAGATCGGGGCCCCATCAGGCTGGGCGCTGCCCAGACACAGAGTCACCGAGATCGGGGCCCCGTCGGGCCGGGCGCTGCCCAGACACAGAGTTACCGAGATTGGGGCCCCGTCGTGCTGGGCGCTGCCCAGACACAGAGTCGCCGAGATTGGGGCCCCGTCGGGCCGGGCGCTGCCCAGACACAGAGTCGCCGAGATCGGGGCCCCGTCGGGCCGGGCGAAGCCCAGACACAGAGTCGCCGAGATCGGGGCCCCATCAGGCTGGGCGCTGCCCAGACACAGAGTCACCGAGATCGGGGCCCCGTCGGGCCGGGCGCTGCCCAGACACAGAGTTACCGAGATTGGGGCCCCGTCGTGCTGGGCGCTGCCCAGACACAGAGTCGCCGAGATTGGGGCCCCGTCGGGCCGGGCGCTGCCCAGACACAGAGTCGCCGAGATCGGGGCCCCGTCGGGCCGGGCGAAGCCCAGACACAGAGTCGCCGAGATCGGGGCCCCATCAGGCTGGGCGCTGCCCAGACACAGAGTCACCGAGATCGGGGCCCCGTCGGGCCGGGCGCTGCCCAGACACAGAATCGCCGAGATCGGGATTGTGTGAGGCGCTGCCCAGACAGACAGAGACCGACAGTCCCTGTCTCAAAGCGCTGCCAATCTAAACAGCCAGCAGAAGGAGCCCCACCGCTCTAGGGCGATTTGGGGGATGGTTTTAAGAACTGCTGAACAGCTGCTACCCATGAACTTCAGGTTGCTCAGCATTTCCTAAGGGGCGGGGTGAGGGGGCCAAAAAACCAACCAACCACTTCCTAACTACTCACCCAAGGAGTCTATGACAGAGCCAGGAATTGAACCAGGCCTTGGTGAGCCAAACACCTTCACCGCCAGGCTCAGCTTCCTCTGCCTCCTGCCTTACCTGGCGTGGAGCAGTAAGTCCACTTCTTGTCCACGTCGTAATTCCTGGTGGTGCTGCACCACAGTTTTTCCGAGCTCTCCCCGTCGCTGATGCAGGTGTAGTGCACTTGTTTGTTATAGACGAAGGGGAACACACAGCTCTTTCCTGGCGCGTTCCCACCCAGGACTAGGGATGCAAAGGGAGGTGGTTATAGACACCGCCAACACGCCCACCTGCCTATGGACTAACAGCTCCCGCATCTCACTATGACCCAGCCACCCATCACCAACAGCCAAGAAATCTCAGGTAAGATTTCATGGATTCATAGATTCCATGATCAGATGGGTCCACTGGGATCATCTAGTCTGAAGTCCTGTGGAACACAGGCCAGTGAATGTTCCCCGATTCTCTCTGTGTTGAACCCAATAACTTGGGTTTCACTAAAGTATCTACTAGAACGGCATCCAGTCTGGATTTGAAGTCATCATCATGGCTAAAGCATCTTCCAGGAGGGCCAACAGGAACCTGGCTTCCCAAAACCCACTGACTCTATCGCTTCTGGATCTGATTCTATGGCTGCTCCTAGACCCTGGCCTTGAACCTTTCCTGAAGGAATCCTTAGAGGCTCGTTCAGCTGGTGGGAGGGGCATGTTGAAAGCCAGGATCCCACCCATCAATCAGGTAGACTCCCATTGCCCAACTCCCATTGGCATCCAAGTGTCACAACTTCTTATTGGCTCAGGGGCACACAGAGAGGTGATGTGATCATACAGGTGATCTGGAGGCTCCTGGACATAGAGGTGGGTGAAACTTTTCAGATAAAATGTTTTTGGCTAAAAGTACAGATTCAGTGAAACCAAAATATATTGTGAAAGCATGTCAGTTGTGTGGGGTTGTTCATGTTGAAAAAATGACCAAAAACATTCAGAAAAAGTTAATTCTTCAACCTGAAACAACTTCTGCTTTCAAAATTTCCTTCTATTTTATTAAAACCGAAATTTAGATAGTTTAAAAAAATGTTAAAAATTTAAATGAAATGTTCTTTTCAACCCAAAGGGATTTCCCCCCCTAAATTTTCAATCAATGAAAATTTTTTTAAAAATTAATTTTTGGGATTCCCCCCAAAATAATTTTGTTTCCTGATTTTTTAATTCACCAAAAGTTTTAAAGAAAATTTCAATTCCAGGATCCACCCAAAATGGTTCCCCCCCCCCGCATCTTTCAAATCACAGAAAATTTCCAACATGTTTGTTTCTGGGATCCTCCCAAAACACATTGTCCCCCAATTTTTTTGGATTAATTGAAAACTGTGGAATATTTCATTTTCTGGATAACCCAAGACAAACGTTTTTGTAATTTTTTGACTCTCTGAAAATTTCAGATATTTCATTTTGGGAATCCACTCAAAACCATTTTCCTGACTTTGCAATGCAATGACAATTAAAAAAAAAAAGAACTTTCATGATCCACCTGAAATGATTCCCCCACGCCCCTGGTTTTTGATTCACTGACAATTAAAAAAAAATCATTGTCATGGCAACCCACGACAAGTTTCCCCCTGATTTTTCAGAATCATCAGCAAACCACAAATTAGTTATTTGCCCAGCTGTATAGGCAAAACACAAGCAGGGCCGGCTCTGGCTTTTTTGCCTGGGGCGGCAAAAAAGCCTCCCGCCGCGCCCCCCCCCCCCGAGCGCGGCAGGAGAGGGCGCCGAGCCCGGCCGCGGGCCCGCTGTCCCCGACCGGCTGGAGTGCTGGGGGGAGGGCAGAGAGCCCGGCCGGGGCTCGGCTCTCCCCCGCAGTCAGAGGCTGCGCCGGGGGGAGGGCGGCGAGCCCGCCGCGGCTCCGCTCTCCCCGGCGGCCAGAGCGCTGGGGGGAGGGCGGAGAGCCCGGCCGGGGCTCCGCTCTCCCCGGCGGCCAGAGCGCCGGGGGAGGGCGGCGAGCCCGCTGCAGTGCTGCGGGGAGGGTGGCGAGCCCAGTCACGGCCCCGCTCTCGGGCCGGAGCGCCGCGCCGCCCCCCTCCAGGTGCCGCCCCAAGCACATGCTTGGTGGGCTGGTGCCTGGAGCCGGCCCTGAACACGAGTCAGATCTACCCCAGAGAGAACATACGAACTGGATACATTACTGGTATCGGGGCAGTAGCTCCACAGCTTATTCCGGTCATAGTTTTGGCTTGTAGCGCACCAGAAATGTCCCATCTTGTCTCCAGCGTTGGTGCAGGTGTGAAATAGTTGTTTTTTGTAGACGAAAGGAAACGTGCAGCGTTGGCCATTGGAGTTCCCCCCGTAGGCTGAAAAGGCAACGAGCAAAGCAGAGTGAACAGCAGGAAATGTTTAATGATTAATTATTACTGATTTAATGTTCAGTGATTTAGATAATGGCATAGAAGCAATGAGGAGTGTGGACTCTTCGTTGTTTTTGTGGATACAGACTAACACGGCTACCCCTCTGATACTTGACATAATGACAGAGAGAGAACACTGATAAAGTTTGCGGATGATACCAAGCTGGGAGGGGCTGCAAGTGCTTTGCAGGATAGGATTAAAATTCAAAATGATCTGGACAAAGTGGAGAAATGGTCTGAGGAAAATAGGATGAAATTCAATAAGGACAAATGCAAAGTGCTCCATTTAGAAAGGAACAATCAGTTGCACACATACAAAATGGGAAATGACTGCCTAGGAAGGAGTACTGCGGAAAGGGATCTGGGGGTCATAGTGGATCACAAGCTAAATATGAGTCAACAGTGTAACGCTGTTGCAAAAAAAGCAAACATCCTTCTGGGATGTATTGGCAGGAGTATTGTATGCAAAACACGAGAAGTAATTCTTCTGCTCTACTCCGCGCAAATTAGGCCTTAACTGGAGTATTGTGTCCAGTTCTGGGCGCCACATTTCAGGAAAGATGTGGATAAATTGGAGAAAGTCCAGAGAAAAGCAACAAAAGTGATTAAAGGTCTAGAAAACATGACCTGTGAGAGAAGATTGAAAAAATGGGTTTGTTTAGTCTGGAGAAGAGACGACTAGACTGGGAGGGGACAGGATAACAGTTTTCAAGTACATAAAAGGTTGTTACAAGGAGGAGGGAGAAAAATTGTTCTTCTTAACCTCTGAAGACAGGACAAGAAGCAATGGGCTTAAATTGCAGCAAGGGCAGTTTAGATTAGACATTAGGAAAAACTTCCTAACTGTCAGAGTGGTTAAGCACCGGAATAAATTGCCCAGGGAGGTTGTGGAATCTCCTGGTGATTTTTAAGAGCAGGTTAGACAAACCCCTGTCGGGGCTGGTCTAGATGGTGCTTGGTCCTGCCATGAGTGCAGGGGACTGGAGTTGATGACCTCTCGAGGTCCCTTCCAGTCCTAGGATTCTATGAAAGCCAAAGAGTTTTCTTAGCAAAAAAGAAAAGCTGGGGTGGGGTGTCTCATCTCACTGCTGCAGCGAAAGCCGAAGATAATTTTTAACAGTGGGTGAATGGCGTTGTGCCTAGGAGCATGGGATCATCCTGGGGACCCATCTGATGGCTGGATCACAAGGAGGTGCCAGGCAATCTGGCTGCACAGGGGAAACCATTTGTAGCACACAGCCCCTCCAGCAAGCTCATTTGGCCCACAAGACCGGGTGACAGCGCCAACTGTGCTAGAGCTCCATGTGACGGCATGTCCTCCACAAACCTCTGTGCCGACACGGAGTGCTCTGGTCACGGCCAGGACTCACCCTCACTCAAGCAGAAGCGCCAGAGACGGTCTTTGTCGTAGTTGGAAGTGGTAGCACACCAGGGCCTTCCCATCTGGTCATCGACTGCCGTACAGCTGTGGTAGGTAGTGCCCTTATAGATGAAAGGGAAGACGCAAGGGGCGCTCTCCGAACTCCCCCCCACCGCTGGTGGAGAAAGGCACGGGAGGAAAGGGTTAAAAATAGGGCAGAAGGCAGGATGCAGGGCAGGCGATTTGCTGGGGTACTGGGGGCGAATTTTCTCAACAAAACGATATTTTTTAAGTGGAAAAACTGCCGATTCCCGGGAACTGAAAGTGTTTCAACATTTTGGCACATTTTGCTAGTTTTGATGCATTTCCCCACTTGAAAAGATGTCGAGAGAAAAAAGCGTGGAAATGTTTAGACACGTTTGAAATGAAAAATAAATACATTCTGGGTTCCCAGTCGGGAGCGCCTTTTTGTTTTGAAATTTAAGCTAATTATAGAGGAAATTTTTTTTTTAAAAAGGTGGAAATGGAAACAACGTTTCAAAATGATCGAAATGAAACGTTTCAACTGAGTCAAATTGAAAGAGAGTTTGGGTTTTCAGTTCATGAATATTTTCGAGGTTTCATTTTTGCCCCTTCAATCAAAGATGGGAAAAATGTTGAATTCCCAAAAATATTTCTAGGGTAGGAAAAAGACTCGTTCCCAGATCCAATGTCTCAATCTGCTACCCAGACACAGAGTCGCCGAGATCGGGGCCCCGTCGGGCTGGGCACTGCCCAGACACAGAGTCGCCGAGATCGGGGCCCCGTCGGGCCGGGCGCTGCCCAGACACAGAGTCACCGAGATCGGGGTCTTGTTGCACTGGGTGCTGCCCATACCAGCTGCAAAGTGCACCCACCCCTTGTGTCTCTCTTGGCCCCACGTACCTGCCGTGCCGCAGTACCTCCATTTATTGTCTGCGTCGTAGTTCCTCGTGGTGGCACACCAGGGCCGCTTCCTGTCATCTTAATTATTCCCAGCATTCTGTTCACTTTTTTGACTGCCGCTGCACATTGAGTGGATGTTTTCAGAGAATTATCCACAATGACTCCAAGATCTCTTTCTTGAATGGTAACAGCTAATTTAGACCCCATCATTTTATATGTATAGTTGGGATTATGCTTTCAAATGTGCATTACTTTGCATTTATCAACATTAAATTTCATCTGCCATTTGGTTGCCCAGTCACCCAGTTTTGAGAGATCCTTTTGTAGCTCTTCTCAGTCTGCCTGGGACTTAACTATTGTGACAAAGTTCCTCCTCTATCTTGGTGGGTCCTGCGCTTATTGGTGGATTTTCCTGCCTCAGAGATTCACCATGTGGGTTGGGGAACAGCCCAGAGACCTTCCCCTCTGGAAGAACCCACAGTCCAGGTCAATTGGGAGGTTTGGGGGGAAACCGGGCCCGCCCTCTACTCCGGGATCCAGCCCAGGGCCCTGTGGACTGCAGCTGTCTATAGTGCCTCCTGTAACTGCTGCATGACAGCTACAACTCCCTGGGCTACTTCCCCATGGCCTCCTCCAAACATCTTCCTTATTCTCACCACAGGACCTTCCTCCTGGTGTCTGATAACGCTTGTGCTCCTCAGTCCTCCAGCAGCACACCCTCTCACTCTCAGCTCCTTGCGCCTCTTGCTCCCAGCTCCTCACACTCACACCACAAACTGAAGTGAGCTCCTTTTAAAACCCAGGTGCCCTGATTAGCCTGCCTTAATTGATTCTAGAAGCTTCTTCTTAATTGGCTCCAGGCGTCCTAATTAGCCTGCCTGCCTTAACTGGTTCTAGCAGGTTCCTGATTACTCTAGTGCAGCCCCTGCTCTGGTCACTCAGGGAACAGAAAACTACTCATCCAGTGACCAGTATATTTGCCCTCTACCAGACTCCTGTACCCCACTGGTCTGGGTCTGTCACACTATCTTTAGTAATTTTGTATCATCTGCAAATTTTGCCACCTCACTGTTTACCCCCTTTTCCAGATCATTTACGAATATGTTGAATAGGACTGGTCCCAGAACAGACCTCTGGGGGACACCACTATTAACCTCTCTCCATTCCGAAAACTGACCATTTATACCTACCCTTTGTTTCCTATCTTTTAACCAGTTACCAATCCAGGAGAGGACCTTCCCTCTTATCCCATAGCAGCTTACTTTGCTTAAGCACCTTTGGTGAGGGACCTTGTCAAAGGCTTTCTGAAAATCTAAGTACAATATATCCACTGGATCCCCCTTGTCCACATGCTTGTTGACCCCCTCAAAGAATTATAGTAGATTGGTGAGGCGTGATTTCCCTTTACTAAAACCATGTTGACTCTTCCTCAACAAATTATATTCATCTCTATGTCTGACAATATTGTTCTTTATTATAGTTTCAACCAGTTTGCCAGTACTGAAGTCAGGCTTACCGGCCTGTAATTGCTGGGATCACCTCTGGAGCCCTTTTTAAAAATTGGCATCGCATTAGCTACCCTCCTGTCATCTGGTACAGAAGCTGATTTAAATGATAGGTTACAGACTACAGTTAGTAGTTCTGCAATTTCACATTTGAGTTCCTTCAGAACTCTTGGGTGAATACCATCTGGTCCCGGTGACTTATTGCTGTTTAATTTATCAATTTGTTCCAAAATCTCCTCTAATGACACCTCAATCTGGGACAGTTCCTCAGATCTGTCACCTAAAAAGAATGTCTCAGGTTTGGGAATCTCCCTCACATCCTCAGCTGTGAAGACTGATGCAAAGAATTCATTTAGTTTCTCCACAGTGGCCTTTCATAGAAAGTCTTTTCATAGAATCTCAGGAGATCATCTAGTCCAACCCCCTGCTCAAAGCAGGACCAATCCCCAATTAAATCATCCAACAGATTTTTGCCTCATATCCCTAAATGGCCCCCTCAAGGATTGAACTCACAACCCTGGATTTAGCAGGCCAATGCTCAAACCACTGAGCTATCCCTTCCCCCCATCTTATTGTCTTTGAGTGCTCCTTTAGCATCTCGGTCGTCCAGTGGCCCCACTGGTTGTTTAGCAGGCTTTCTGCTTCTAATGTATTTTTAAAAAAAATTTGCTATTACTTTTGGAGTCTTTGGCTTCCTCAGATTCTTTTTTGGCCTTCCTAATTGTAGTTTTACACTTCATTTGCCAGAGTTTATGCTCCTTTCTATTTTCCTCACTAGGATTTAGCTTCCACTTTTTAAAGGATGCCTTTTTGCCTCTCACTGGTTCTTTTACTTTGTTGTTTAGCCACGGTGGCTCTTTTTTGGTTCTCTTACTGTGTTTTTTAATTTGGGGGATACATTTCAGTTGAGCATCTACTATGGTGTCTTTAAAAAGTTTCCATGCAGCTTGCAGAGATTTTACTTTTGGCGCTGTACCCTTTAATTTCTGTTTAATTAACCTCCTCATTTTTGTGTAGTTCCCCTTTCTGAAATTAAATGCTACAGTGTTGGGCTGTGATGAGAAATAATTGAGATTTCGCCTTTCCGGGTCAGAAGACTTTTTGTGATGGGAAAATTGAGAAATTGACTTGTTGGGTCGGGAAAATCTTCGAGATATTGACTTTTTGTGACAGAAAATATTTGAGATTTCACCTTTCAAGGTGAGAACATTTTTGAGGTTTCGACTTTTGGGGACAGAAAACTTTTCAAGATTTCACTTTTCTGACATGGCGACTTTGCAGGATGAAGTATTTTGGGGATTTCAACTTTGCAGGATGGGAAATTTTGTCAAAATATCGACAATTTTCCCAGCACGGGAAATTCGCTGCCTTCCCACCTCTACTCCTGCACTGCGTGTATATAACAACCACTGATTCCCCCCCCCCCCCCGGTCCTCAACAGTTTAATATCGAGCCATGCCCCCCTCCCCAGCGAACTATAGAAGCAAGCATGGTTAGCTTTCAGCTGTAGTAGGTTGTTATCCTCTCTCCAGCCCTAGAGGGGGAAATGCCACCCACTGTCTATGCCCCTGCATGAAAGGGGCAGCTCCTAAAAATTAACCAATGCTGCTCTCAGCATCTCTGGCAATTAGTTTATCCCCAGGAGTCACTCCTTCCCGGATCATGTCCCTTTCACAGGCTTCCAGCCAGAATTCGGGTCCCTGGTGCGGTTGGCACCATTCCACGGCAAACAGGATGTTTCTGTGGAACACGAGCACTGCCTAGGTCTGTTTACATGCCCAGGTGACCGTGACCGTGACCGGGTAATTCCTGAGTATATTTACTTTCCACCAAGCAAACAGGTTCCAGCGGCTGGTGCTTAGGAGGAAAGCGTCTGTGACAGTGAACTCATCACAGTGTCCGGTTCCTGCCATCAAGGGCTAGGAAAAGCAGTGGGAGGGGGCTGTGGGTTGAGATTGAGGAGCACCGGTGGAGTTGGGGGAGGGGGAGGAGAATGGGACCAGGTTACCAGGGGGGCTAAAAGATGGACTGAGAGACATTGCAACAGCCGGGGGTGTGGGGAGCAGGGCTGGGATAACAGGGGCTGTGGGTTAGGATTGAAGGGCACTGGTAGAGCTGTGGGGGAGGGAGCTGCCCAGACAGAGAGTCACTGAGATTGGGGCCCTGTCGTGCCAGGTGATGCCCAGACAAAGAGTCAATGAGGTTGGGGACCCATCGGACCTGGCACTGCCTAGACACAGAGTCACTGAGATCGGGGCCCCGTCGGGCCGGGCGCTGCCCAGACACAGAGTCGCTGAGATCGGGACCCCGTCGGGCTGGGCGCTGCCCAGACACAGAGTCACCAAGATCGGGGTCCCGTCGCGCTGGGCGCTGCCCAGACACAGAGTCACCGAGATCGGGGCCCCAGCGGGCCGGGCGCTGCCCAGACATAGAGTCACCAAGATTGGGGCCCCGTCGGGCCAGGCGCTGCCCAGACACAGAGTCACCGAGATCGGGGCCCCATCGCTCTGGGCGCTGCCCAGACACAGAATAAGAGACAGTCCCTGACCCCATAAATTCACAGTTTTAATGGGCAGCACATAGGGTGAAAGGAAAACTCTCCTCCCCGTGCTACAGTTGAAGAACAGGGACTATGGGGACATGGAGGGACTTGTCCAGGTCTGGCGGTGCTGGGAGCTGAGCCCTGATCTTCTACATCAGAAACCAAGGAGCCAATTGTTCCTGGGGGGGGGGGGACTGAGGCACACCGCAGCCTCGATACTCAAAGGCACTTAGGTACCTAAATCACATTGGTTTGCATGCAATCCAGGTGCCTAATTCCCTTTGGGGATCTGCAACCAGGTAAGTTGCTCACGGCCACACAGTGACTTGCTAGAAGAGTAGAATCAGCTCTCTCAAAGCCCACCCACATAGGGGGAGCACTGCTGGGGCTGATGGGATATATGTACCCCCCCACCTGAAGAACCTGACAGAGAACCCAGCCGGATCCATGTGGGCGGGACGGGGGGTGATGAAGTGGGGATTTCCTGTAATATTTTATAAGAATAGCCTGTCTGCCTCAGTTTCCCCTGTATGCGGCATTAACTAGGTGGCGGGAAAAGGTTGGTTACTCTCTGCAGAGACCCTGAGACCCAGGTGTGCCGGACGCCCGGCTGGCTGGGGCCTGGGCCCCACGGCCATAGAGAGTCCACAAAGACAATGGTCAGGCCGATTGCCCGGACATTTGGTACCTAGCAACTAAGGACCATGCTGGCCCATCCCGCTGCAGGAAGCCGGCCGGGTTTGCCCGGGAAGACCAAAGGACTGAGGAGGGGCCAGGTGGGGGCTGATGCATGTGGGGCGGCTGGAAGATGAACTGGGACAAAAGGGGGCGAAGACGGACCAGGCTGTAACTTTCTGGCCCCCGCGTTAACCAAGGACGTTCTATGCCGTGCTACAGCTGGCTGAGAAACCCGACTGTCTTTGCCCTGCTGGCGGAGGGTCACTGCCGCAGCTGGATTTGGGGGTGCACACGGCTCCCTGTTGGGTACACATCTTCCTCAGGTGCCCATCTCAGGGGGACCCACTGAAGGGACTCAGAGGGTGAAGCAGGGGGGCTGGTGGCTCAGGTTCAGTCCAAGGAGGCGGAGAAGCCACACGGGTTCCCCTAGGGACACAGAAAGGAAGACGCCTCCCCGAGCTCTGGACATGTGGCTCCGTGACTCAGGACTGTTGGCATTCGAGCCAGGGTGTTTTGCTCTTTTCCTGGTAGGTTTTTTCTTGGGCGTTAACATGCAGGAACTTTACTTACCCTGCAAAGGGCCCTGTTGGGTTTGGTTCAACTGCGTCTCCTTCTCCGTGGGGTTATTTGCAGGGCCGGATTAACCTTCGGTGGGCCCGGCTCCAAACATATTTGTGGGCCCCCATGGAGGCAATGGCGCATGGTACGGGGGACGGGGGGTCCCCAGAGTGAGGGGCCAGCCAGGGGCAATGGGGAGCGGCATGGCAGGGGCGGCCCCGCTCTGCCCAGTCCAGCGCGAGGGCACTAGTTACAAACCGGCAGCTGCCAGATGCATACTCAATCAATCCCCTATGCTGCCAGCGTGCCCCTTCCCTCGGGGGTGGGCCCATGCCCTGCCACACAGCCCCCCTTGCCCAATGCAAACACCTCCTGACTCCCTATGGCCAGAGGCCGCTGGACCCCCTATGTCCAGCGCCCTCCCCAGACCCTGCCACAAATGCACAGCACCCTGCACAACACCACCCCTGCCCAGAGCCCCACCACAACTGCCGAGCACCCCACACAGAACCCCCTCTCCCTAGTGCCCCAACACACAGAGATCTTCCCCACCCCCTCACAGCCCAGCACCCCCCAGACTCCCCAGAGACTCCCCCGCCCCAAGCCCTGCCTCCCAGCCACACTCACCGGCCTTGCTGGGAGGTGACCAGGGCTGGTCCCAGGGTCGGGAATCGCTCCGGCCCCTCAGAAGTGGCGCGATTAGCCAGGCCAGGACCTGCCCCAGCTGGGCTCCCTCAGGACCCACTTGCTTGGAGGGGCCCAGCCAAGCCCCCCCACCCCAACATCCCCCCCCACCTGGCTGAGACTGGCCAGGCTTCTGCACCAGTCCCAGGCGCCTCTGCTCCGGGGAGACAGGTGGGGCCCCACAGGTGGTGGGAAGCAGAGACTGCCTGGAGCTGGAGGTGCACTGGGGTCCGGCCAGGGGGCAGAGAGGAGCCAGCAGGTGGGGCCAAGGGGTGGAGAGGAGCAAGTGGTGGGCGGGGTGGGGGGAGCCAGCAGGCTGGCGGGGTCTCGGGGCGCAGTACAAGCGGAGCAGGCTGGGACCCCTTCTGAGCATGGGCCCGGCTCCATGGCACCACTGGCGCCATTGTAAACCCAGGACTGCTCATATCCAGCGGGGAGTCACAAATCCACTGGCCCCCACACAAGGGAGAGGAATTGCTAAACTTGATTTCTAGAGCTAATGCTGGAGAGTGGCTGTTTTCCAGATGTGAGCAGTGAATCCATCCATCCAGCCGTCCGTCCAGCCAGCCAGCCCCTGCCTCACTCACCATCTTGGGGCTGAAATCTCTGGGAGCTATCAATGAATTAATCAATCAATCTTTCCCTGCCTCAATAACCTCCTCCCCTCTGTAATCGATGGCTTGTGGGTGAACTATCAATCAATCAATAACCCCCTTCGGTCTATAATCTATGGCTTCTGTATGAGCTGACAATCAATCGATCAATGGACCAATCCATCCCCCAGTCATTCCCCCCGGCTCCGGCCCTGTGATCTCACCAGCCCACTCTAGGCTCTGTGGGGAGCCCGACTTCAGCCTTTAAACATCTGATATCTGTTCCTCCCAAACCCTACCCCCCTCCGACGCAGGGTGGTGTGGCCCAGTGGCTAGAGCCCAAGGTTCCCCCAGCTCATCACAAAGGAGGCTGGGCTGGCGATGCCCATTTGACAGATGGCGAAACTGAGGCAGGGAGTGGGGCTCTGCCGGGGGGCACTCAGCGGGCACCCAGCAGAGGCCAGGTTGGGTGTTCATGTGACCCTGGAGGATCCTGTAGCCCTCATGTGGGCAGAAATGAGGAGAGGGAGTGAGCGCCCTGGCAAGGGGCATGCAGTGAGGTTGCCCGTCTCTAAGTCATCTTCAGCTGCCATCCAGGGGTCAGCATGGCCTAGAGGCTAGAGCCCGGTTCTCAGGATTCCTGGATTCTATTCTCTGCTGTGCCAGGCCCTTCTGCTATCTCTGCCTCAGTTTCCCTCTTTGCACTATGGGGTGAATGGGCCTGATTTCCCCCTGCTCTGGGGTCATTACAGATGGGGAGAGCCTGGGCGGGGGGTGCTGTTCCAGATGTGGGTGACACCCTGGGGAGGGGATGGGTTGTCCCAGCCCCCCTAGCGGGGCCGGCTCAGGATAGGGGGCTGGGCAGGAGCTGGGGAAGGCCCTGCTCACTGGGGGTGTCAGGTGAGGACAGGCCCTGTATGCTCCCCTACTGCCTTGGATCGGGGTGCCAGGGGGTGCCAGCAGAATGGTGGATGGGGGAAGGACAGGGGGTCGGTATGGCAAGGGATGGGGGCAGGAGGAGATGGGGGCTGGGGGATGAGGTGGGGGCCCGTCTCTAAGCCATCTTCAGCTGCCATCCAGGGGGCAGCATGGCCTAGAGGCTAGAGCCCAGTTCTCTGGATTCCTGGGTTCTATTCCCCGCTGTGCCAGGCCCTTCTGCTTTCTCTGCCTCAGTTTCCCTCTCTGCACAATGGGGTGAGCAGTCTGTGACGTTATTGACATAACCTGTGACCATATAGATCATTGTTGCAACCACTGTTATATATTTGCAGCAAATATTGTACAAAGGTTGTCGTGTGAGGTGTCTGTGGGAAGGTCATGATTTGCTGATTATGATGATTCTGCCTGTATGTGTGTATCATTTTTGTAGTTGAAGTTATGAATATTGGCTATGTACTTGTATCTCAATGTGTTTTGAGTCTAAGGAGCCTCAGTGAAGCATTTGGTCAGCTTCTTGAGAAAGGGCTATTCTCAGTAAGTGCCCAGTCAATAAACACTTAGCTGACAATGGACTTTGGGAGATGTCCACATCGGAGCTTTCCTGGGAACGTTCAAACTAACATGTAGACAATGGCATCGGCCTGCAAACTGAGTCATGCATGGACATGAGACTTGCCCATGCGACTCCAGACTCCATCTTGCTGCTGTAATTTTCCACAGTAAGAACAAAGAGGTGTCCTTCCACCTGGAAGAGACTATAAAAGGCAGCTACCTCATCTCCATTTTGTCTTCAATCCGTCTTCTTACCTCTGGAGGGACTTCGCTACAAACTGAAGCTTTGAACAAAGGACTGAATGACCCATCCCAGCTGGGGATGTATTCCAGAGACTTGATTTGAATCTGCAGTTTATTCCATCACTGCTACAAGCCTGAACCAAGAACTTTGCCATTACTGTATGTAATTGATTCCATTTAACCAATTCTAACTCCCATCCCTATCTTTTTCCTTTTATGAATAAACCTTTAGATTTTAGATTCTAAAGGATTGGCAACAGCGTGATTTGTGGGTAAGATCTGATTTGTATATCGACCTGGGTCTGGGGCTTGGTCCTTTGGGATCGGGAGAACCTTTTTCTTTTACTGGGGTCTTGGTTTTCATAACCATTCATAACGAGTGGCACTGGTGGTGATACTGGGAAACTGGAGTGTCTAAGGAAATTGCTTGTGTGACTTGTGGATAGCCAGTGGGGTAAAACCGAAGTCCCCTCTGTTTGGCTGGTTTGGTGCCTTGGTGTGCAAAGGAACCCCAGCCTTGGGCTGTAACTGCCCTGCTCTAAGGCCTGGTCTACACTACGAGTTTAGGTCGAATTTAGCAGCGTTAAATCGAATTAAGCCTGGACACGTTCACACGGCTAAGTCCCTTTTTTCGACTTAAAGGGCCCTTTAAACCGGTTTCTTTACACCACCTCCGACGAGGGGATTAGCGATAAAATCGGCCTTAGCGGGTCGGAATTGGGGTAGTGTGGACGGAATTCGACGTTATTGGCCTCCGGGAGCTATCCCACAGTGCTTCATTGTGACCGCTCTGGACAGCACTCTCATCTCAGATGCACTGGCCAGGTAGACAGGAAAAGCCCCGCGAACGTTTGAATTTCATTTCCTGTTTGCCGAGCGTGGAGAGCACAGGTGACCACGCAGAGCTCATCAGCACAGGTAACCGTGATGGAGTCCCAGGATCGCAAAAGAGCTCCATCATGGACCGAACGGGAGGTACGGGATCTGCTCGCCATATGGGGAGATGAATCAGTGCTAGCTGAACTCCGTAGCAGTAAACGAAATGGCAAAATATTAGAAAAGGTCTCCAAGGCCATGAAGGACAGAGGCCATAACAGGGACGCACAGCAGTGCCGCGTGAAAATTAAGGAGCTAAGGCAAGCCTACCACAAAGCCAGAGAGGCAAACGGAAGGTCTGGGGCAGAGCCGCAAACATGCCGCTTCTACGCGGAGCTGCATGCGATGCTAGGGGGTGCAGCCACCACTACCCCAACCGTGTGCTTTGACTCCATCAAAGGAGAATCACGCAACAGGGAAGCGGGTTCGGGGTATGAGGAAGATGAGGATAAAGACAATGAAGATATCTCACAGCAAGGAAGTGGAGAAACCGGTTTCCCCAACAGCCAGGATATGTTTATCACCCTGGACCTGGAACCAGTAACCCCTGAACTCACCCAAGGCGTGCTCCCAGACCCTGAGGGCACACAAGGGACCTCAGGTGAGTGTACCTTTGTAAATATTACACATGGTTTAAAAGCAAGCGTCTTTAATGATTAATGATTAATTTGCCCTGCCAATCGCGGCCAGTACAGCTACTGGAAAAGTCTGTTAACATGTATGGGGATGGAGCGGAAATCCTCCAGGGACATCTCCAGAAAGCTCTCCTTCATGTACTCCCAAAGCCTTTGCAAAAGGTTTCTGGGGAGGGCTGCCTTATCCCGTCCGCCATGGTAGGACACTTTACCACTCCAGGCCAGTAGCACGTAGTCTGGAATCATTGCATAACAAAGCATGGCAGCGTATGGTCCCGGTGTTTGCTGGCATGCAGACAACATCCATTCCTTATCGCTCTTTGTTATCCTCAGGAGAGTGATATCATTCACGGTCACCTGGTTGAAATGGGGCGATTTTATTAAGGGGACATTCAGAGGTGCCCGTTCCTGCTCTGCTGAACAGAAATGTTCCCCGCTGTTAGCCACGCGGTGAGGGGGAGGGGTGAAGTGATCATCCCCGAGAATTGGGTGTGGGGGGGGAGGGGGGTTAGTTGGGTTTGTGCTGCATGTTAACCCGGAAACCGCAGCCCCTCCTTTTACATTGCAAACCCATTTTAAATGGCCAACCCAACGGGTGCTTGCTATGGGAAATGAGGGCGCTACTGTTTGAAACCATTCCCACATGTTAAGAAGGTTAAAAAAGCCAAAAGACTGTGTCTTACCATGGCTGCCTGCAAGCCGAAATCTGTTGCCTGGCACTGCGTGAGTGATCTCTCACACCAAACCGGCAGGCCCTCAATATAAAAGGAAAAATGCGACCTTGTAACGAAAGCACATGTGCTGTGTAATGTGAACAGCAAAATTTAACGTGAAAGAGTGTACCCATTGTTCTCTAAAATGTGTCTTTTCTTAACCACCTCTTCCTTCTGCTCCACCAGCTGCAAATATTTCTCCTTTGCAGAGGCTAGCGAAGATTAGAAGGAGAAAACGGCGGACTCGGGATGATATGTTCTTGGAGCTCCAGATGTCCTCTCACGCTGAAAGAGCACAGCAGAATGCGTGGAGGCAGTCAATGACTGACTACAGAAAAGCACAATATGAACGATAGGAGAGGTGGCGGGCTGAAGAGAGTAAGTGGTGGGCTGAAAATGATAGGTGGCGTCAGCTTGTATACAGAAGGCAAGAGTCGATGCTCCGGCTGCTGGAGCATCAAACTGATATGCTCCAGCATATGGTTGAGCTGCAGGAAAGGCAGCAGGAGCAGAGACCGCCGCTACAGCCCCTGTGTAACCAACAGCCCTCCTCCCCAAATCCCATTGCCTCCTCACCCAGATGCCCAAGAACACGGTGGGGGGGCCTCCGGCCACCCAGTCACTCCACCCCAGATGATTGCCCAAGCATGGGAAGGCTGGCCTTCAATAAGTGCTAAAGTTTTAAAGTTTTAAACTGCAGTGTGTCCTTTTCCTTCCCTCCTCCCCCACCCATCCCGGGCTACCTTGGCAATTATCCCCCTAGTTGTGTGATGAATTAATAAAGATTGCATGAATGAGAAGTAACAATGACTTTATTGCCTCTGGAAGCGAAGGGGGGAGGGGAGGGTGGGGTGGTTGGTTTACAGGGAAGTTGAGTGAACCGGGTGGGGGGGGTGGAGGGCTCATCAAGGAGAAACAAACAGAAGTTTCACACCGTAGCCTGGCCAGTCACAAAACTCGTTTTCAAAGCTTCTCTGATGTGCACCACGCCTGCTGCACTCTTCTAACCGCCCTGGTGTCTGGCTGTGCGTAATCAGCGGCCAGGTGATTTGCCTTAACCTCCCACCCCGCCATAAATGTCTCCCCCTTACTCTCACAGATATTGTGGAGCGCACAGCAAGCAGCAATAACAATGGGGATATTCTTTTCACTGAGGTCTGAGCGAGTCAGTAAGCTGCGCCAGCGCGCTTTTAAACATCCAAATGCACATTACATCACCATTCGGCACTTGCTCAGCCTATAGTTGAACAGGTCCTGACTACTGTCCAGGCTGCCTGTGTACGGCTTCATGAGCCATGGCATTAAGGGGTAGGCTGGATCCCCAGGGATCACGATAGGCATTTCAACATCCCCAACGGTTATTTTCTGGTCCGGGAAGAAAGTCCCTTCCTCCAGCTTTCGAAACAGACCAGAGTGCCTGAATACGCGAGCATCATGTACCTTTCCCGGCCATCCCACGTTGATGTTGGTGAAACGTCCCTTGTGATCCACCAGGGCTTGCAGCAGCATTGAAAAGTACCCCTTGCGGTTTATGTACTCAGTGGCTTGGTGCTCCGGTGACAAGATAGGGATATGGGTTCCGTCTATCGCCCCACCACAGTTTGGGAATCCCATTGCAGCAAAGCCATCCACTATGGCCTGCACGTTTCCCAGAGTCACTACCCTTGATATCACCAGGTCTTTGATTGCCCTGGCAACTTGGATCACAGCAGCCCCCACAGTAGATTTGCCCACTCCAAATTGATTCCCAACTGACCGGTAGCTGTCTGGCATTGCAAGCTTCCACAGGGCTATCGCCACTCGCTTCTCAACTGTGAGGGCTGCTCTCATCCTGGTATTCTGGCGCTTCAGGGCAGGGGAAAGCAAGTCACAAAGTTCCATGAAAGTGCCCTTACGCATGCGAAAGTTTCGCAGCCACTGGGAATCGTCCCACACCTGCAGCACGATGCGGTCCCACCAGTCTTTGCTTGTTTCCTGGGCCCAGAATCGGCGTTCCACGGCATGAACCTGCCCCAGTAACACCATGATTTGCACATTGCTGGGGCCTGTACTTTGTGAGAGCTTTATGTCCATGTCAATTTCCTCATCAATCTCGTCGCCGCGCTGCAATCGCCTCCTCGGCTGGTCCTGGTTTTGCTTTGGCATGTCCTGGCTCTGCATATACTCCAGGACCATGCGTGTGGTGTTCATAATGCTCATAATTGCCGTGGTGATCTGAGCGGGCTCCATGATCCCAGTGCTATGGCATCTGGTCTGAAAAAAGGCGCGAAACTAGTATCTGACGGAGGGAGGGAGGGGTGAGTGACGACATGGCTTACAGGGAATTAAAATCAACAAAGGTGGCTGTGCATCAGGGAGAAACACAAACAACTGTCACACAGAATAGCCCCCCCAAAGATTGAACTCAAAACCCTGGGTTTAGCAGGCTGTTGATTTCACGGAGGGAGGGGGGAAGCAAATGAATACAGAACAAATCTGGTCCATCTATTTTTTACATCTTAAGCTGGCAGCCGACGGTGCAGCATGACTGATAGCCCTCGGCATCTTCTGGGTGCTTGGCAGAAAATACTGGGCGCTTGGCAGAAAATAGTGTACTAAGACTGATAGCCATCATCGTCAAGACGGTTCAATAGGACTGAGCATGTCTGCCCAGGTGCCCATGATTGAACTGCAATATGACGACGATGGATATCAGTCTTAATACACCATCTACTGCCAAAAGGCAAGGGGCTGCTGCTGTGTAGCAATGCAGCCCCACGTCTGCCAGCACCCAGATCGCCGATGAAGGCTACCAGTCATACTGCACCGTCTACCGCCAAAAGGCAATTAGTTAGCTGCTGCTGTGTAGCAATGCAGTACCACGTCTGCCGGCACCCAGATGACATATGGTGACGGTGAGCTGAGCTGAGCGGGCTCCATGCTTGCCGTGGTATGTTGTCTGCACAGGTAACCCAGGTAAAAAGGCGCAAATCGATTGTCTGCCGTTGCTCTGACGGAGGGGGAGGTGTCTGACAACATGTACCCAGAACCCCCCGCGACACTGTTTTGCATCATTCAGGCATTGGGATCTCAACCCAGAATTCCAATGGGCGGTGGAGACTGCGGGAACTGTGGGATAGCTACCCATAGTGCAACGCTCCGGAAGTCGACGCTAGCCTCGGTACTGTGGACGCGGTCCGCCGACTGAATGCACTCAGAGCATTTTATGTGGGGACACACACAATCGGCTGTATAAAACCGATTTCTATAAAACCGGCTTCTATAAATTCGACCTAATTTCGTAGTGTAGACATCAGGGCCGGCTCTAGGATTTTTGCCACCCAAGGCAAAAACAATTTTGGCCGCCCCCCCCCCCGTTTTTTAATTACCCCACCCCCGGCCCCGCCTCAACTCTGCCCCTTCCCTGCCTCCTCCCCCCAGGCTCTCAAGCCTGGGAGGGAGGGGGAGCAGCGGCGCGTGAAACAGCTGTTTCATGCGCCGCGGCCGCTCGGGATCTCCCCCTCCCTCCCAGGTTTGAGAGCCTGGGAGGGAGGGCGAGTAGCGGCGCGCGAGCGGCAGCAGCAGCGGAGGTGAGCTAGGGCGGCCGGGGCACATTTTTAGGGGCGGCATTCTGGCGCCGGCCATGCCGCCCCTAAAAATGTGCCGCCCCAAGCACCAGCTTGTTTTGCTGGTGCCTAGAGCCGGCCCTGGTAGACATACCCTAAGTAATGTGTCCTAAATTGGTACTCTCAGAAGTGTCCCACAAAGGGCAGCATCGTTACACAGCCCTCCCCCACCCCTATGCTGGGGATGCTGTGGACTGGGAGAGCTGGGGGATGCTGTTCCATATACCCTGGGCGGGGGGGATGGGATGTCCCAGACCCACGGGGGGGGGCTGGTTTGGGGCAGGGGGGCTGGGCTGGAGCTGGGGAAGGCCCCATTCCCGGGGGGGGGGGCGTGAGGCATGGCTGGGTCTTGGATCTGCGGGGCAGACGGTGACAGCGGAATGTGGGGGGAAGGGCAGGGGGGTGGGTACTGCAAGGGATGGGGGCCAATGGGAGGTGGTGGTGGCAGGGCATGGGGCAGGGGGCTGGAGGCTCTGAGGTTTGGTCCAAGGAGGCGGAGAAGCCACGCGGCTTCCCCTAGGGACACAGGGAGGAAGGGGCCTCCCCGAACTCTGGACATGTGGCTCTGTGACCCGGGACTGTTGGCATTTGAGCCGGGACGTTTTGCATTTTTCCTGGTAGGTTTTTTCTTGGGCATTAACATGCAGGAACTTTCCCACCGCGGGTGGCCAAATCTCACTGCCAAACCCTCCTGCTCCCCCTGCAAAGGGCCCTCTTGGGTTTGGTTCAAGCGCGGCTCCTTCTCCATGGGGTTATTTGCTCAAATCCCGGGGGGGGAGGGGGAGAGAGTCACAAATCCACTGGCCCCCACACAAGGGGGGGCGTGTCAGGGGTTTTCCCATGGAAAGGTTTTCCTCAATTTGATTTCTAGAGCTAATGTTGGAGAGCTGCTGTTTTCCAGATGTGAGCAGTGAATCCATCCATCTGTCCGTCCAGCCAGCCCCGGTCTCAGTTACCACCTTGGGTCTGAAATCTCTGAGTTCTGTGTGAGCTGCCAATCAATCAATCAATCCATTCCCCAGTCAATCCCCCACTTGGCCCCATGATGTCACCAGCCCGCTCCAGCTCTGAGGGGAGCCCGACTTTAGCCCTTGAACATCCGATTTCTTTTCCTCCCGACCCCACCCCAAGACACAGGGTGGTGTCCCCCAGTGGCTAAAGCCCGGCCCTGGACTCCTGGGTTCTGTCCCTGCAGCGGATGCTCCCACGGTGCTGCCCTGTTTGTCCTGGGATTCCCCGAGTGCTTCACAAAGGAGGCTGGGCTGGCGATGGCCATTTGACAGATGGGGAAACTGAGGCAGGGAGCGGGGTTCTACCTCAGGCCATGCAGTGGGTGCCCAGCAAAGCTGGGGCTAGGGTGGGTGTCGAGGTGGCTCTTGCATCCCCTTGAACCCCACAGAGGGTGGACAATGGGCCCCTCACACTGGCTGAGACACGGAGAGGGACTGAGCGCTCTGGTGGGCACCAGGGCTTCCCATCTCTGAGCCGTCTTTAGCTGCCATCCGGGGGCAGCATGGCCTAGCAGCTAAAGCCTGGTGCTCAGGACTCCTGGGTTATATTCCCCGCTGTGCCAGGCCCTTCTGCTATCTCTGCCTCAGTTTCCCTCTCTGCACAATGGGGTGAATAGCCCTGAGTTCCCCCTGCTCTGGGGGCACTACAGATGGGGAGAGCTGGGGGGTGGTGCTGTTCCAGATGTGGGTGACACCCTGGGGAGGGGATGGGTTGTCCCAGCCCCCCAGCAGGGCTGGTTCAGGGTAGGGGGGCAGGGCAGGAGCTGAGCAAGGCCCTGCTCACGGGGGGTGTCAGGTGAGGACAGGCCCTGTCTGCTCCCCTAATGCCTTGAATCGGGGGTGCAGAGGGTGCCAGCAGAATGGGGGATGGGGGAAGAACAGGGGGTCGGTATGGCAAGAGATGAGGGCAGGAGGAGATGGGGGCTGGGGGATGAGGTGGGCGCGTGTGGGGGCAGCAGGGATGCCAGGGGAATAGCGGAGATGGGCGGGCAATGGGGAGACGGGGAGTGTAGGAAGGGCGACAGAATCAAAGCAGAGGCCTGATCTAGAGGGAAAAGTCAGGTTGCTATCGCTCTGTATCCCTCCTTTTCCCCCCATGTTCCCTGGGCTGCCCTCTGCCCAGCTCCCCTCCCGGCCCAGCTCCCCCCCCGGTGAGCCTCCACACGCAGACTGGCTGGCTTTGGCCTCCCCTGCGCCGTGTGGATGCTCCGCAGCAGCCCTGGGCTAAGGGAGGGCTGGAGCCCGGGGTGGGGGTTGGCCTTTGTCCCTCCTTCCTCCCCCTCAAGCACTTTCGCTTTCACTGTCAGGGCTGGTGAGTGGGGCCGGGCTGGGGCAATGCTCGGGGATGGGGGGGGCTCCCCTCAACCTGCATCCTCAGGTGCCTTCCCCTCCCCTTCGCCCCCATCCCCTGCTCTCTCCTGTCCCCCCTCCAGGGCTTAATTTGGGCCAGGGCTGAGCCCCGGCCTCTCTGGGCTTGTCACTTCCTAACCCTGGCCCCTCTGGGCTTAGCCCGTCAGTTATGAAAGGAAAAATATTGCTTGAGCTCCGGCAGCTCTTCACCACTAATGAAGTGCTGCCCCCGTCCCCTCCCATCCCGTCCCGTCCTCACCCCCTTCTCTTCCCATCTGCCCCCTGTTCCTCTCCCGTCTCCTCCCCCCTCTGGCCTCCCCCCAATCTTCCTCTCCTGGCCCCTCTTCCTCCCCCTCCCCCCCAGACCTCCTCTTCTTCTCCTGTCCCCTTCCCCATCTGACACCTCTCTTCATCCCCCTCCCCCTGAGACCCTCCTCCTCTCCACTCCCCCAATCCCCATCTGACCCCCCCTCTTCCTCCCCTTCCCAGAGACCCTCTTCCTCTCCAGCCCTCCCCTCCTGACACCCATCTGATATCCCCCCTTCTTCTCTGACTCTTGCCCCCCCACCCCTCCTTCTGCTGCCCCCCCACCCCACAGCCGCCCCTGGGCTGGGGGGGAGCAGGCGGGCAAGGGACCGAGAGCCGCAGCAGCTGGGCCTGGGAGCTCTCAGCTGCCTTCTGACTTCCCCATGGGGGTGACACCAATTCTCAGCAGCCAAGTGGCTGGAGCCCGGGTGCGAACTCAAGGGGGTACCTGGGGCCTGGTGGTTCAAGCTCCCTGTGCCCAAAGCAGGGGGTGGGGATGAAACTGAGGCAAGGGACCGGCTCGGGGCAGCTGCAGGGACACACGGCGAGGAGCCCAGATTTGGGGTCCGGTCCCAGTTCTGCCATGGGGTGTGCATGGTGCGGGGGGGGGGGGAATGTGGGATTGTGTCTGTGTCAGGTGCTTAATGATGCCCCCATAGCCCCTGGGTCTTCCCGTCAGCAGCTCTTGAAGTGCTCTGCAAAGGAAATCGGGATCGTTAACCCCATGGCAGAGATGGGGAAACTGAGGCACGGTGGGGGGAAGTGACTTGTCCAAAGTCCCCTACCAACAGAGCCAGGCAGAGCACCCAGGTGTCCTGCATCCCAGTTCGGGTCTCCAGCCACGGTCTGAGCACCTCTGGGGATTTATTGATCCTTATTGATCCCCCCTGTGAAGGAGGGATGGTCCCGGAGCCCCAGCTCCCGCCCGAGCTGGAACGGCTTCGCAGCCATGTTCTAGCCCCGCAGCCCGAGCCCCGTGAGCCTGAGGCCACTGGCACCATTAGCTGCGGGTGTTTTATTACTGCCAAGGGACTGATTTGTAAAGGGATGGAGGTGCCTAAAGCCGCAGATGGGCGCCTAGTGGGACGGCTGTAGACGCCGAGATGCCCAACTCCCATTGGTTTCCAGGGGGGTTAGGCACCGCGGGCCGTTTGGGCAAAACACGACCCTGTTTTTGAAATATTTTGATGTTGAAAAAAATCGACATTTCCCTGGCCAAATTTCCAGCCAGCCCTAGCTTGGTGCACAACCAGCAGCCACTTGGTACCTGACCGCCAGGCTGCATGGCTTAGTGGGTGGAGCTAAGCTGTGGCTAAGGGCCGTCAGGACTCCTGGGTTCTAGGCCTTGCTCAGGGAGGCAAGTGGGGTCAGGTGGTTAGAGGGGCGGGGTGGGCGTGCTGCGAGCCAGGACTCCTGGGTTCTATCTGTGGCTCTGGGAGGGGAGTGGGGTCTAGTGGTTAGATTGGGCTGGGAGTCAAGAGTCCTGGGTTCTATCCTGACCTTGTGCAAGTCACTTCCCCCTTACTGTGCCTCAGTTTCCCAATTGATAAAATGGCGCTAAAAATACTGCCCTCCTTCGTAAAGGGCTTTGAGACTGGCAGATGGGCAGCAGTAGTGATTGGTATTATCCTCGGCACAGGACTCTTTCCTGCTGAGGTCTGGGACGCCAGCCCGGGGTAGAGATGGCAGAGACCGCGTGCTGCAAGCTCGTCGAGTATTTGAACGATCTAGAAGCGCGAGAGTTCAAGATGTTCAAGTTTCACCTGGAGAACTATCCCCTGGAAGATGGCTACAAGCGCATCCCCCGCTCCAAGACGGAGGCAGCCGATGCCATGGACATAGCTCGAGCCATGGTCCAGGCTTACCAGGAGCCCAGGGCTCTGCGTATGGCGGTGAAGATATTGGACGGCATTAGCCGGAAGGATCTGTCGGTAAGGATCCAAAAGGACATGCCGGAGGGTGAGTAGATGGAGGAGATCCCATTTCCCCCCCCCATGGTCTGACTCATTCCTTGCTGGAGCTTTTTGATAAATGGGGGGGGGTCACCCCCTGGCATGCCTCAGTTTCCCCCAGTCCAACAAGGTTGGCCTAGCGGCTCGCACCCAGAACTGGCACTCAGCGGACCAGGGTTCCACGCCCAGCTCTGCTGCTGGGTGATCCCAGACAAATCACAGCCCCTCACCTTTCCGTGCCTCAGTTTCCACATCTGAAAAATGTCCGGGACAGTTGTTTCTCCCCCCCTCCCGCAGCTACGCCGGGATGCGTTTGGCGGGTAGGCCAGGCGCAAGCGGCTTGTCCCAGGTCATCTGGGGCGTCTGTGGCAAAGCAGCAGATCAAACTCAGGGCTTCCAAATGCCAGGCCAGTGTCCTAAGCCCCTGCCCCTTTCTCATAGGAAGGATGTGGGTACATTGCAGAGGGGTCAGAAAAAAGCTACGAGAATGATTAAAGGATTAGAAAACCTGCCTGACAGTGACAGACTCCAGGAACTTGAGTTTAACCAAGAGAAGGTTCGGGGACGGGGCTTGATCCCAGTCTATAAGTATCTACCTGGGGGACAAATATTTCATAGCAGGCTCTTCGGTCTAGCAGAGGAAGGTCTAACGACCCCGTCCAATGGCTGACCCCACTCTAAGCCAGACGAATTCAGACTGTAAAGGCGGCGTTAATGTTTAATGGTGAGAGTAATTAACCACTAGGACAATTCAGCACAGCTTGTGGTGGATTCTCCAGCCCTGATCAAGTTGATATCAAGATTGGCTGTTTTTCTCTGCTGTAGGGATTATTTCAGGGCAGTTCTCTAGCCCGTGTCATACAGAGGTCAGGCTAGATCAGTGGTCCTCCACCAGGGGTACATTGTTGTTAAAGTAGCCTCACACCCTACAAGGCAGCACAAATGGAGGGAGGGGAGACAGCATGGCAGAGAGAGACAGAGACACACACCCTGTGTGTGAGAGAGAGAGACGTGTGTTGCCCCTTTAAGTACGCTGACCCCACTCTAAGTACCTTGACTTTTTAAGGAGATCAGCAAGTTGAAACAGCAGCTGCTGCCAGCCAGCTCCCTCAGTCCTGAGCCCTGTCGTGTCCCATCCCCCCCCCCCGCTCTGTGGAGATGGAGTACAGGAGCGGGGGGAGGGGGACACCCTGACATCAGCACCCCTCTTCCCCCCCATCCCGTGAACAGCAAGCAGGAGGCTCCCGGGAGCAGCTTCAAGGCAGAGGGATGGAGCAGCACACGGCAGTGGGGGGAGGGACAGCTGAACTGCCAGCAATTGATTGCCCGCTGGGCGGCTGCCGCACAGGGAACTTAGGGGAGCCGATAGGGGGCTGCCGGCCCACCCTGGTTCCAAGCCCCCACCAGCTCGCTCCAACGGGCTGCTCTTCCTGCAAGCAGTGGACAAAGCAGGCGGCTGCCAAAGATCATTAGAAGGGAGCATTGCACAACTTTAAACGAGCCTGTTCCCTAATTGATCAGCAACGAAACAACGTTAACCAGGACGACTTTAAGGGAGGAGTTACTGTATTGTCTAACCCCCTTCCCCCCCCGCAAAAAAGGATTTCCTGCAACTCTGAAAAATTTAAATCCATAAAAACAGCAAAAAGAGAGGCTTAAAACCCATCATGTGGCAGAACTGTGAAAATGTTGGTGGATCAAAATAGAACGAAATGCTTAAAACCCGAAATTTTCAGCACCTGTGAACATTTCAGTCGATAAAAATAGAAAAAAAGAAGCTTCAAAATAAACATCGATATTTATCCCTTGAAGTTATAAACCCATAAACATTGAATGCTGCCAATGCTAGCTGTAGGTGTAGTTCATTGTTCACGTATAAAACGAGAGAGGGCGAAGACAATGCAACATTCAGGGTTTGATTCCTCCCTCTGTAAAGATTCCCCGTTCTCACTGGAGCACCCCCTATTGGGAAGCGATGTATCTACAATGGGGCTGACCCCGGGAGTTTGTAGCCTGAGCTCCCGCCAGCCTGCCTCCATTTGTCCCTTTCGGAGGCAGTTTCTCCCATGGGTAATTATTTCTCTCATGTGTCTCGTAGTTTTCCGTCAGACGCCAGAGCCGGCTGGCGTGAGCGAGGATGGCGAAAAGGACCAGCAGGAGGAGCTGATCTCGGATATGTGCGATCGATTTTTCGGAAACAAGAAGAAAGGTCAGTGACTGTCCGATACCAGCCCAGGGCGCGGTGAGATTTCACAGCGGCTGTTGTGCTGCATGCCGAGATCTCACCCTAACTCTCTGCTTCTCTCTCCCCAGTGGAGGTGAAGCTGGATCCCAACACCGCGTTCCCCACTCTGCTGATCTCCCGAGACCAGAAAAGCATGAGGCTTGGGGACCGCCCCCAGTACCTTCCCAGCAACTCCGAGCGTTTTGATTTCCAGCCCTGCGTGCTGGGCACCCCGGGCATCTCTAGGGGGCAGCTGGACTGGGTAGTGGAGGTGGGTGCCGGGAAAGGCTGGATCGTCGGCGCTGCCCGGGAGTCGGTGGAGAGGAAGGGGTATCTCTACATAACGGCCGAGCAGGGGTTCTGGGGGCTGGAGTTTAACAATGGGGAGTACCAGGCGCTCAGCACCCCTAAGACGACACTTTTCCTACGGGCGTCTCTGCGCAGGATCAAGGTGCATCTAGACTACATCCTTGGACAACTCTCCTTCTACAACAATGACACCATGGAGCACATCTTCACCTTTAACTATCCCTTCTCTGAGAAGATATTCCCCTTCTTCTTGACCTGGGACACGGACATCCCACTCCAGCTCTGCCCATGTGACTGAGAGCGCCTCCCCACTGCACATTTTGAAGAGCAGGGATGTTAAACTCCGGCGTGCTGGCCAAAATTCCAGCCCCGGGAATGACCCGCTGCCACCTGCCTACGTACTTCCACTTTCACTTTCACTTCCTGTCCGGATCGGGTGCGTAGCCTCCTCGACAGTTTCGCATGACTTTGTCTGATGATATTTTGTGTTTCTTGACATCTCCAGCTCTCGGAGCCAAGTTTTTTTGTGAGAATCTGCGCTTTCATTTAAAAAAAAAAAAAAGGAACGAGTTTTCTAGCCCTTTGGGTTGCAGAGAAAACCTGTGAAAACCTGACCCTAGAAAGGTCAAAACCCAGAAGGCAAATGTAAAAAAACCAAACAAAAAAACCTCCAAGGTTTATTACTATATTTGTAAAATCTTGTGATTTTTTTTTTCAAGCCAATCCAATTCAGAGGGACTTTCAAGCCAGCAAACTCACCAGTACCGCTAGCAACCTCATGGACTTTGAAGTCTGTGTATGTATGTGATTACTTTACCATTTAACAGCTCTCTTCTTGTTCTTTCTTTTTTCTTTATAATAAACCTTTAGTTTTAGACACTGAAGGACTGGCTGGCAGGGCGGTATGTTGGGTAAGATCCAAACCTCCAGTGACATGGCTGACCCTTTAGGGTCAGAAGAACATTTTGTAGAGTGAGCAGAGTTTTTAAATAACTTCTCACTGTATGGGACCTAGGTGCTGATTGGGAGCCAGAGACAGGAATGCAATAAAGGGGGCTGTGTGGTTCCTTTTTTTGCTTCTTGATAACCAGTGGGAGGGGATCAGATGCACAGTTTGTGACTGGTTGGGAGATTTAACTTCAGTGTAACCCACCTGTCTTGGGAATATCTGCTCTCCCTTTTGCAGCCTGCCCTGCCCTTGGCATTTCCAGTGAGGGCTTCCCCAGGCATGCTGGGTCACACAACGTTTTAGCTTTCTACCATTTTTTTTATTTTTCTTGAGAAAGTGGAACATTTTGGGTTTTCAGCCAAAATTTTCAGGTTTGG
This sequence comes from Emys orbicularis, assembly GCF_028017835.1. Lineage (NCBI taxonomy): Eukaryota > Metazoa > Chordata > Testudines > Emydidae > Emys > Emys orbicularis. The sequence goes on along the minus strand of NC_088703.1, from coordinate 18,922,764 downwards.
TAACTATGGGGCTGAGCGTTTTTGGCAAAAAGTTTTGGTTTTCTGAAGAAATATATATAAAAAAAAAATCTCCAGGAGAACTGACGCTTTGTGCTACCAAGTATCAGGGGGTAGCCGTGTTAGTCTGTATCTACAAAAACAACAAGGAGTCTGGTGGCACCTTAAAGACTAACAGATTTATTTGGGCATAAGCTTTCGTGGGTAAAAACCTCACTTCTATGCTGAGGTTTTTACCCACGAAAGCTTATGCCCAAATAAATCTGTTAGTCTTTAAGGTGCCACCAGACTCCTTGTTGTTTTTGTGCTACCGTTTTTGTTCGGTTAAAAACCCAATTTTCCGTTGAAATAAAGTGTCGGTGGGAAACATTTGACCTGCCCTTATTCCCGCCTAGAGAGGAACTGAGTTTGTAATGGAACAAAAAATCTGTACCAGTCGATCTACTTAATGGGACACCCCAGCCCGGTGTCCCTGCTCCCCAACCCTGCCCCATGGGATCACACCCCTGGGCCCATCTAGCCAGTATCGTCCCCCCAGATCAGACCCACAGGCCCTCACAGCCACTGTCTTGTACCCAGCAATCGCCAGTAGCTGCTACGTCTCTGGCAGGGGCTGGAAACCTGCCGCTCTCAGGCTGGCAGCACCGGGCAGGGCCAGATTGTGTCTGTGTGACGAAGTGGGACTGTTCTTAATGTTTCCTCTGAATACTGTGTGGGTGCCTCAGTTTCCCCTATGCATTTCTTAAGTCTCTAGGTGGTGAGGAAAGGCCAGTGTGCATAAATCACTGACACTCTGTCTCCCTGGCAACAAATGGCCAGGGCCCCTTCCCCCCCTGCAAGGAAATAGCTAAAGGTGAACAAAGAGATCAGGTGACCTCCTGGCCCAGGAAAGAGACAAAGCCCAGAGAAGGAGGGGCTGGAGGGGGTTTCAGAGTTGGAGCTACCTGGGGACTAGGAGTGAGGGCAGACGTGGCTGTCTGGCTCTCTGAACCCCATAATGGACCCGGCCAAGGGGTCCCGTTCGCCGCTGTACCTACAAGCTCTGTTTTAGACCGTGTTCCTGTCATCTAATAAATCTCTGTTTTACTGGCTCGCTGAGAGTCACGTCTGACTGCGAAGTGGGGGGTGCAGAACCCTTTGGCTTCCCCAGGACCCCGCCTGGGCGGACTCGCTGTGGGAAGCGCACGGAGGGGCATATGCTGAATGCTCCCAGGAGAGACCCAGGAGGTGAAGCCGTGTGAGCTTCTGCTCCAAGGGCGAGGAGGCTCCCCAAAGTCCTGACTGGCTTTGTGGGGAGCAGTTCCAGAGCATCGCCCGGGGACTCTGTGACAGTCTGGTACAACAACGCCCGGCTCCTCCCCAGCGCTTCGCACCCCCAGATCTCACAGTGCTTCACAGAGGGGGGCAGGGGAACCAGCCCCATTTTACAGAGGGGGAAACTGAGGCAAAGAGGGGGGCACAGAGAGTCAGCCAAGGTCCCCCAGAAAATCACGGCCATACCAGGAATGGCAGCCAGGTCTCCTGAGCCCCGGCCCCAGCGCTCTCCCCACTAGGCCACACAGCCACCCAGGGAGTGTCAGCCTGGCTCGGCGCCTTGGAGGGCTAGTGGCTACAGCAGAGGATGGAGATCCAGAAGAGAATGGGGTTTAGAACAGCAGGGCTGGGAGCCAGGACTCCTGGGTTCTCTCCCCAGCTCTGGGAGGGGAGTGGGGTCTAGTGGTTAGACTGGGGGGGAGGGGCTGGAAGTCAGAGGTGCTGGGGGCTCCTCAGACCCAGTGAGAGAAAGCCCCCGGCCTAAAGCCAAGCCCTGACTGTCTAACCAGCCACCAGCTGCAGGAGGGATGATTATCCCCCATTCGTACAAGGGGAAATGGAGGCACAGGCAGGTTCAGTGACACCTGAGGGTCCCCTGGGGGCTGGGATCCCCCCTCCCTCGGCCCCAAATCTCCAGTGGCTGGGAACCCCCCAGTGACTCCGTCCCTGCTCCCCAGATGGGCGTCCCCTCTGCTGGGCTCAGGGCCCAGGGCAGAGTCTGGCTCTGAGGGTCCTGTTGGGGACTGAGCCCCCCTGAGTGTCCAGCTGGCTGTGGGGCTGGGAGCAGGGAGCAGGGACGCTGAGCCAGGCCCCTCACCTGCTACCACCTGCACGGGGTCGCTGGGCTCCAACCAGATATGGTGTGATACTGGCAGGTGTAACTCCCTCCAGCGCCCCGTCCCACACTGGTGAGGGGAAATTCAGCCTCATTCCCAGAAGGGTCCCGTGTCTGTATATGGGCTGCAGTTTTACTCAGAACAAACCTCATGCCTGGCTGCCCACCCACATTTCCCCCCCGGCTCAGTCACCCCCCCCCCGGGGGCTCACGGACAGGGAGGGTTTGGGAAACTTTCTCTCTGGATTAAGAAAGAACCAGGAGGTCAGTGGGGCAGGTGCCAGCCCTGCCCTGTTGGTGTCTGTCTGTGAGTCCTGCCCCTGCCCAGTCCCTGGCTGTCCAGAGACCACCCCGTCCTCACAGCCCCCGGGAAATACACAGCAGGGTGAGCAGGGCATTTCCGATCTGCCGCCTCTATGAACCACACCCGTCAGAGTCTGATCTCAGCCCCCCGGGGTCGATCTGGAGTCACCCCTGACTGCACTCGGGGCAGGGCCAGGTTCCGATCTCAGCCCCACTAGGTAAATTCAGGGGAATTGATTAGAGTTTGTGGGGGGAAGGTTCAGGGTTCAGCTCCTCTTTTCCCCTCCCCGGTCCTTAACATTAAAGTTTCCCCAGCCCCAGAGATACTCACATCCCAATACCTGCTCTGGCCAGCCAGCAGCCTGGAAAGGAGACGGGTCGTTAGGGACGAGATCCCAGAGCACTTGGATCCTACATTCTGGTCTCAGATTCCACCCCCCACCCCACCCCACCCCACCCCATGGACACACACCTTGGCTATCTCCGATATTCACCGAGGAAGAGGATGAGAGCAGATGCCATAATGGGGCAGTGAGGGGCCCTTCAACCAGCTCCACCGAGCCCCAAATAAGGAGCTCAGCTGGTGACTCCAGCTACAGGAAGCTGACAACGTCTCCTCTCTTCCTGCGTCCATCACACCTTGTCTCTAATCTGCCGGCGAAATCGAGTGCAGTTAAAGTAAGCAGAGGTTTTTGCAAAACCCAGGAAACCCTGGGACCGTCAGCTTGGCCAATCATCATGCAGGTTGCACCTGGTCTGTGTCTTTTTTGGGAGTGGGAAGAGGTCACCCTCAATGTACCCTGCAGCCTTCTGGAAGGTGAACCAGGCTGGGAGCCAGGAGACCACATGCCTCATCTTCAATCTTCGACTGACCACTATTTCCATGAAAATTCTGTCCCCTTTTCAATCTGGGTTCAAGCGGCCGGTGACCCATGTAGGTAAAATTAATACATGATCATGCAATTAAAGGATGGTGTCTTAATGCATCTGCATGAGAGGGCAGAGTTAAGGTTTTTCAGGAAACTGTAACTGTGGCATTTCCTGGTGCTGGAGGGTTTGACTCTGAAGCCTTCCCACTCAGCCTGCCAACCTGCCCATGTGCGACACGAGCCGTGGCACCGTGTGAGCAGGCACAATGGGGGACGCCTGGGTTTGCTGCCTCTTGCGCCATAGCTGAGCGGTGATGACGGGTTTACACTGTAACGTCTGGTTCTAAGGGGCTTTTCTCAGCATGTGAATTAAATAAACCGGGTTCAAAAGGAAACTGGAGAAAGAGAAATTCCATCCCGGGCCCCCAGCGGGTCACCAGCCAGGAGAGACCCAGGGACCTTCTCATGCCCCCCCAGAGACCCTGTGCCCTGAGCTGAAGGAGACACTGTCCGTGGTTATGTGGCCAGGCCCCTAGAGAAGGACGTGACACAGGCTTTGTTTGTACAGCCATTGGCTAGAGGGCAGCAGGAAGCTGGGTTCAGGGGTCTCTGTTCCCGGCTACGGGAGGGGAGTGGGGACTAGTGGCTAGACCCAGGGGCTGGGGGCAGGACTCGGCTGTGATGGTCGCGCCGTCAACCGTGAATTGCTCTCACCCAGCGCTGGGCACCGTGGCTTGGGGGCAACATTAGAAGATGGTTCAGGAGCCCAGCCAGATGGTCCCAATGGGGCTTCTTAAGTCCCCAACACCCCTGCTCACCAGCTGCCCCCCAACCACCCGGGAGCCTCCCCCCTCAGCTTCCCCCAGACCCACGGAGCAGGAGGGGGATGAGCAGCAGATTTGCCCACAACATCCCCCAAACCCACCTGCCCCCCATCTCCCATCCTGCCCCTTCAATTCTCCCCAGCCTGCCCCCCTCACACACCCATCCCCTGCCCCATTTCCCCTCTAATGCCCATTTCCCCTCTAATGCCCTCGGGGAAATGACACCTGCCTGGGCTGCAGGGGGGTGGGGGTGGGGGCTGTGGGGAGCAGGGGAATATGGGGGGGGGGTGAGAGAACATGGGGTGAACATTAGGGGGCTGGGGGGACAATGGTTCCCCCCTCGTGATCGTTTCAGAGTGTATCTGCCCCATGGCCATGGGGGGCATGGCCTGCCCCTCACTCCCCCCCACCCGGCCAGAGGTGCCCCAGCTCAGCCAGAGTTTTGGCAGGAAAACAATCCCCCCCATCCACCGACCCCGACTGTGTGAGAGGGGAGCCCTTCCCCCATCCCCATCAAACCTCTGCCTCCCACAACCCCATTCCATCTCCTTTCTGCCCTGTCCTGTCTTCCCTCAAACCTCTGTCCCCCCCCACCCAGCACCGACCTCGGCCCATCTCCCCCTCCCGCCCTTTCCCCACTCCAACCCCTATCCCCATTTCCCCTCAACCCGTCCTGCCCCACTGCAACCGTCCAACCATAGTGTGTCTCCCCTCCAACGCCCGTCATGTCTCCCCTCCAACACCCACCCACCCGCCCCCTTTCTGTCTCCCCTCTAATCCTCCCCCTGGCCCTCGGCCTGTCCGCCAAACTCCCCCGGCCCGGCTGCTCTTTGCAGAGGGTCTCCCAGGCACAGAGGGCTCAGGGGGGTTGGAAACTCTCTCCCTCGCCAGCGTTACACAGGCCGTTTCAAACCGAGCCCCTGGTTCTACTCGGCTCTTGGGCAAACCCCCAGCAGCAGCCGTTCAAAGGCAAAGCTTTCAGGTTAAACCCACGGACAAGGAATCACACCCGGCCTGTCTATTGAAACGGGGGCCGAGTGAGGCATTGTTTTAAAAGTCTTGATCTGTTAAACATGACTATCTTGTTGGATTGTATGTGTTATCCTGGTATGGGAAGTTACGAAGCATTGCTGTGTATGCTACTGAAATGTGTTGTGAGGCTGGGAGATGCCCACAGCCAACCTTTCAGCTGCAGCCAAGGACCAGCCGGCCAGTGTCAATGGCTCATCCACACCCATCGAGGAAAGAAGCCACTATCTCAGAGACTGTGTACAATGGAGATTGCTTGACCAATGGGCATTGCCTGATCCCCAGATCACAGCAAAGATCTTTCCAGCGAGCTGGCAGAAAATATAAAAGAGGGGAAGTGACATCATCCCTTGGCTTCTCTTTCCCCCACCTGGAGGAACATCTGGAGAACAAAGACTTGGAACTGGGGAAGGGTGGCCCCAGGCTAGTCCAGTCTGTGTATTGAGGATCTGTAACCGGCTTGTCCCATCTGTCAGGGGGAGACGCTGCCTGATTTGAATCCTGTTTCATTTGTAGAACTCAGACTGCGAATATATTTTTATTTCTTAAGTGACCAACTCCGATCTCTGTGCCCGCTAGTTATAATCCCTTCAAATCTCTCCTTCTGGAGTTAATAAATGTGTTTTATATTTGACCTCAAACAGTGTGTTTTGGTTGAAGTGCTTGGGAAATCTTAGCTCAGTACCTTTCTTTGGTACTGCGAGAGGGCCCAAAAACCCAGTAAGTGTCAGTGAGGGGCCAACACTCCCCTTACGTTAGCGAACGGAGAGATGGGCGGTGGGGGAGACAGGATGGAAACGGGGGTGAAATACGGCATCTGGGGATGGTGTCGGGCGCTGGACACGGGTTAGTGACAAGCGGGTGCGTTGGCTGCAAGGCGACCCTGACCTCAGCTGCTCGGACCCTGGATGGTGACAATCCGGGCAGGGCCGGCCCCACATTGGGTCCGTTCCCCTTAGGCAGGGCAGGTGGGGTGGGTGCCATACACCCGACGGCAGCATCCGATGGAAAGCCAGGAGCGTGAGCTAGGAGAGGAGGAAAGACACAGCAGGGAGGAAAACAGCACAACCAGGGAAGGGGAAAGGATCTCCAGGGCCTTCGGGGCGCTGCTAATCAGCTATCCGCGCGGGGGGCTGCAGGGCACGGCAATGGGACGACTTCCAGCTCACAGAGGGGAAAACAAAGGTCCTTAAACAAGAGCCAGGCCGGCCGGCTCCAACTTCGCAGGGAGAAAGTCCTTTAGACGCGTCGAGACGGGCTGCAGCGCTGGGGGGTCCGGGGATGAGCTGGGGGAAGATGATGAGACAAGCTGAGCCAGGACGCAAGGTGGGACGGGGGAGGAGAGAGAGAGTCGGGCCCATGGTGGGGTTTTTACCAATGTCTCTTTTTAACTCACCCAGCGAGGGGGAAAGTGGGTGGCCTAGTCCTGCCCCCTCATTATTTTGCCCCCCAGTTAGGCCCAAAGTCCCTCCCGCCAATGTGGGGCTATTGACTCCTGGTTGCAGCTTCTGCTTCCCCCAGCGCGATGTCGACAGAGACCAACCCAGCGTCTGTGGCTGGTTCTCTCGCCCGGGTTACAACGTTCAGCATCATCCCCAATTTCCCCTGGTTCTCGGGCCTTGGCACAGCTGGGGAACTTGCCCATGGGTTTTACATGTGAGCTCGCAGCCGGGCCGCTTCGCAGACTCAACAGCCACAACAGTGCGAATGACCCCCAGGCGGCTCAGGCTGGGGGGTCGAGCCCACGTCCTCTCTGGCGTGGCTGTGTCGGAGCATGTCCCAGAGGCCACGGGCACAGGGGGTGCTGGCCACAAGCCATGGCCCCTAGGGTGCTCTGTGTCCCGACGGCTCCAGCTGCCTTGTAGGGCCCGGAGCTCTCCCCGAGGGCACCCTGTGGCACAGGCTCCCCATCCCGCTGCCATTAGCCATTTCCGCCACCCCCAGATGAAGGCCCTGGCACAGCTCCTCCCTCAGTCCCACGCCGAGCCGGGCCCATCCAGACCCCTGGGGGCCGCTCAGCAGGGCCGGCTCAGCACTGCTCCTTCTGGCTCTGTCCTGACAACATGGCGTCATGTCACTCGGGGTGACGGTGACCCCACTGCCCTTACCCCATGCTGGGGCAGCCAGGCTGGAGTGGGGGGAATCATGTGTGGGTGGGGGGTCACCTCACCTAGCATCTGCCCCTCCTCCATCCGTGGGCAGCCTCAGCCAGGATCAACGCCAGGGCCAGGAGGACCCCGGTGGCCAGGGCCAGACGGACGATGTTGCCCTGGGTGTAATCTGGGGGTGACAAAATGAGAGGGGTCATCAGCAGCTGCTCGAGGAGGTGGGGTCAGGGGTCACTATCCAGCGGAATGAACAGGGGCCCCCACCCCCTTTCTGCTCCCCACAGCAGAAAACCACCACAGCCCCATATGCCCATCCAGTCCCTCTATCTAATCTATCCGCACCCACCCCGCTCTCTCCTGGGGCACTGGAACGGGGGGCCATGGTGCTCCCATGTTTTATCAGCGGTAAGGGCGGCTGGGAGGGGGCAGAGAGGAGCGAGTGGGGGGTGAGGTCTTGGTGGGAGGAGGTGGCACAGAAAGGGGAAGAGGTGATGTGGGGGCAGGATCTTAGGGAAAGGGGTGGCATGAGGGCGGGGCCTCAGGAGCGGTGCGATGCTGGTTGGTGGGGCCACGGTTATGGGACTTGTGCCCCCCCCCACACTTTTAGGTTGCTTCTGCTGCCCCTGCCTGTGTTTATCCATCTATCCCCCCCACCACACACACAGACACCCCTCTATATCCAGCCACAGTGACCGGCGACTGCTCTAGGTGGACACTGGCTCTGATCCAGGCTGACCGGTCCCAGGCTCCACCAGTGTCTGTCTGTCTGTCTGTCTAAGGCATTTCCAGCCTTCCTCCCCCCATCCCCAGTACCATGGCACTAGCCAGGCCTGGCCATACCAGCTCTGGCCAATGGGCCCATCTAGCACGGTATCCCGCCTCCCATGCTGGCTGTTTTGCAGGGAGCTCCAGGGCACCCCCTGTGACCACTGACGGCCCCAGCTGTCCCCAGATAGGTTCGCCAACTGTCTAATCACCAAAACGCAAACACCCTTGCGCTTTGAGATCGTTGGGAGAACCATGCCCCTCTAAAGCAATCAGCCGCGGTAGGCGTCATGGTGCTGTCATCACAACAGCCACTGTTAGGTTCCAGAGTCAACAACATGTCACTCTGAATTGGTGGGTTCAGGTGTGAACTGAAACCCTGCTGCTGATCTATGTGGGGGCTGAGTGTCTTTTCGTTCTGGGTTTGTACAGCCCTAGCACGATGGGCCCTGGTCCAGGACTGGGGTCCTAGGCGCTGCCACGCTCTGGTTAATGCCCTGCTGGGCAGCACCCCTGCGGAGGGGGAGCCCTGCTTCTGAGCCGTTCCCCCAGCCTGTCTGCAGACACAGGCAGACAGACCGGATACACGGGACCATGATCCCCGGCTCTCCGTCCCTGTTCTCCCTGGGGATTACGCACCGAGCTGTGCCCCACATGGGTGGCTTTGTGGTGCTGGGGGACAGCACAGTATCACGGTCTGTGGGGCCCAAGGGGTGGGGCTGCACGGCCGCCCAGAGGGGGGGGCAAGTGGGGCAATTTGCCCCAGGCCCCGGGCCCCACAGGGGCCCCGCGAGCCCTGGCCCAGTGGCGGTCCGGGTCTTCAGCGGCATTTTGGCGGCGGGGGGGGGGGGGCCTTCAGTCGCTCCACGTCTTCGGCAGCACTGAAGGGCCCCCCGCCGCCGAAATGCCGCCAAAGACTCGGACCACCACCGATTGAGTACAAGCGCCGCAGCTCCCCCACTTTGCCCCAGGCCCCCTGAATCCTCTGGGCGGCCCTGTGGGGCTGTGCATAGGGGAAAGCTCTCCTGGGCCCTGCTCCCACCAAGCCAATCTGGCATCTGTCCAGTGACCTCCCCCCAGCATATGAAATGAGTCCAGAGAGGTCTCAGCGCAGATGGGACATTTGCTATAGGGATCTGCCCCTGTTCCACCCAGCCAGCCCTTCGTGGCTTCACACGGCGGCCACTCCTTGGGCAGCTCAAACCTGTTTCTGGGGGCGTTGATGGTGATTTCCTGCCCCCAGTCCCGGTACCTGGCCCCGCGCTGCCTGGGTGGGTTGGAGCCGGCGCTGTTTCCAGCTGAGTCGGGTCAGTTCGCCCTGTGGGAATAGAACCAGCGTCTGTCAGGAGCAGAGGCAGGGGTGCTGAGAAAGCTGGAGCCGTGGTGTCTGGGGTTAGTTATACAGGGACCCTCCCCTCCGCAACCGGCAATGGGGGCTTTTCTCTGGGCTGAGGGAGAGGACGGGACCCAGGGATTCAGGCTGGCTCAGAGCCTCGGGGATCGCAGGAGGGGAGGATCGGCCCAGCAAGACCCTCAGCACAGATACAGCCCCTGCCTGGCTCCACAGAAACTGGAACTGCAATCATTAGTGACTAGTATTAATTACCAGGAGCCCCTGTCCTGGGCCCTGTGTGCTCGGAGCTGTACGGACACAGGACACAGGGACGGTCCCTTCCCCACTCAGGTGCCATTCACACCTGGAGTCACTGCGGAGCAGGTCTGGGTGCGGCTGTTCCTATTTCGGAGGAGGACGCCCCTGTGTCTATAGAGCTACAGGGGAGCTCATTTGCCAAACGTGTCTGTATCAAACCAGGGGGTGCGAATTCCGACAGCCCAGCCTCGCTCTGAGATCACCAGTGGGGGTTGGGAACCACACGGGATTCATCATTTCGGGCCCAGTTTTCATGTAGACAAGGTCTTAGTCCATCTTTCTATCCCTCAACAGATGCGCTCCCATCTGTCCACCACCCTACGTTCCCACAGACCCACATTCCCACGGACCGGTGGCTGTAGGTCCCCACGGATCTATCCATCATCCTCTATGTAGAAGAATTGATCCCATCAGTTCTCTCTGCAGGGACCATCCCCCTCCAAACAGCCCGAATGGCCCCGTGGGCGTCTGAGCGGGGAGCCCTGTTCCCTGGGGGGTGAATTGTTCCATTTCTCCCGCTCACCTTCTCCCTCCGGCTCCGTCGTGGGGGGATCCGGCTGCTGGGGCCCAGCTGGGTCGGTTCCCTCTGTGGGATTAAAACGAGCGTCGGCTGGGATGGGGGAGGGGACAGAACCAGCACCCAGGCCTGGGGCGGGAAGGGGCTGAAATGGTGACTCAGCGATTGGGCCGCTCGCCCCATGACCCGACGTTTGTTACGGGTTTAATTGTCCGGGCTGGTGGGGGGTGAATTCAGTGCCGGTGCCGGCTGGACAGCCCCTGGGCCCCAGCTCCAAAGTGCATCCCCAGAGCGGGGGCAGCTGGGGGAGCATCCCCCTGAGAAAGGCCCCTGCTCTGTAGAGCCCCCTGGGGGCAGGGATCCTCCCTTCCTTGGCCCCAAACGTCCAGCGGCTGCTGCTCCCCCCTGGCTGAGAACCCCCCAGTGACTGTCCCCGCTCCCCAGCTGGGTGTCCCCTCTGCTGGGCCCAGGGCTCAGGGCAGAGCCGGCTCTGAGCATCCCATTAGGGCAGACACCCCCTGAGGCTCTGGCTAGGTGTGGGCTGTGATTGAGGACCCACACTGAAGGGAACCCACTCTCCCAAGGACCATTGCAGAGAGAGCATCTAGGCCAGGCGTCGGCAACCTTTCAGAAGTGGTGTGCCGAGTCTTCATTTATTTACTCTAATTTAAGGTTTCGCGTACCAGTAATACATTTTAACGTTTTTAGACGGTCTCTTTCTATAAGTCTATAATATATAACGAAACTATTGTTGTATGTAAAGTAAATAAGGTTTTTAAAATGTTTAAGAAGCTTCATTTAAAATTAAATTAAAATGCAGAGCCCCCCGGACCGGTGGCCAGGACCCGGGCCGTGTGAGTGCCACTGAAAATCAGCTCGAATGCCGCCTTCGGCACGCGTGCCATAGGTTGCCTACCCCTGTTCTAGACAATGGAGACTGCTCGACCTACTGCTAGCAAAAGATCTTCCCAGTAAGTTGGAAGAAGCTATAAACAGGGGAAGTGACAACATCCCTTGGCCTAACTCCCCCCACAACTCAACACCTGGAAACACGTCTGGAGGACAAAGACTTTGAACGGGGGAGGGTGGTCCCGGCCGGAAGGCAGTTCCAGTCTGTGTACTGAAGATCTGTGATCTGTGTGTACCAGCTACCAGGGGGACCCGCTGCTCGATTCAAACCCTGGTTAGTTTGTAGAGCTCAGACTGTCCGTTTATTTTTGTTTCTTAAGTAACTGACTCTGATCTCTACACTTGCTAGTTATAATCACATCAACGCCATCTCTCTGGAGTTAATAAATCTCTTTTCTATTTGACCTCGAACAGTGTGTTTTGGCTGAAGTACGTGGGAAATCTCAGCTCAGGTTGCAAAGGCTGATGTGTGTCCTCTGGGTAATGAACAGACACTGATCAGGCTTCTGACCAGTGCAGGACGGTACCAGGCTGGGGATCTGGGAGGGACTTGGCTGGCGTGTCCCTATTAATGGTCTGTGAGAGGCTGGGAGATCATTCGTGTCACTCCGGTGGGAGTGTCCCTGGCTGTGGATGGCTGGGTAAGTGCAGGACCTGCCAGAGTTTGTAGCTTGACATCAGCATCACAGTTGCGAGGGAAACCCCAGGTTGGTGGGACAGAGGGTCCAGCGGTTCCATAGACCCAGCCCGGGAACCCTGTCACAGAGCGGAGACACTGAGCCAGGCCCCTCACCTTGTACCATCAGCTCCACGGGGTCGCTGGGATGCGACCAGACGGGCGGGTCCGATTTGGTGCCATATTGGCAGCTGTAGCTCCCTGTGTCTCTCCGGCTCACGTTGTGGATGGGAAACTCAGCCACGTTCCCAGCAGTCTCTGCCCAGCGCCGTACGTCCGGGTTTCCAAGTTTATACAGAAGAAACTTCGGTCTCTGGCATCGACACTCACACCGGATGGTCACGGTTCCCCCCAGGGCGACTCCCCCACTGGGGTGCATGGAGATGGAGGGTTTGGGGTAGCTGAGCTCTGCAGTGAGAAGGAGACAGGCCGTGAGACAGACCCTAGCACAGTCACTGTGCCCCGTCCTCGCCTATGGTCCCAGACACGGGGTCCCTGGGAGAAAATCCAGCCAGAGGAACCTCTCTGAGATCCCAGAGATTCCTGGGAGCTATGACCAACACTGCTTGAGGACCTAAGCCCAGAGCACCCTCTGTACCTGTCAAGAACATAAGAACGGCCATACTGGGTCAGACCAAAGGTCCATCCAGCCTAGTATCCTGTCTCCTGACAGTGGCCAATGCCAGGTGGCCCAGAGGGAGCGAACCTAACAGGCAATGATCAAGTGATCTCTCTCCTGCCATCCATCTTCACCCTCTGACAAACAGTATATCTTTTTTGAGATGAGGAGACCACATCTGTACGCAGTATTCAAGATGTGGGCATACCATGGATTTATATAAGGGCAATAAGATATTCTCCGTCTTATTCTCTATCCCTTTTTTAATGATTCCTAACATCCTGTTTGCTTTTTTGACTGCTGCTGCACACTGCGTGGACGTCTTCAGAGAACTATCCACGATGACTCCAAGATCTCTTTCCTGATTAGTTGTAGCTAAATTAGCCTCCATCATATTTTATGTATTGTTGGGGTTATTTTTTCCAATGTGCATTACTTTACATTTATCCACATTAAATTTCATTTGCCATTTTGTTGCCCAATCACTTAGTTTTGTGAGATATTTTGAATTCTTCACAGTCTGCTTTGGTCTTAACTATCTTGAGCAGTTTAGTATCAGCTGCAAACTTTGCCACCTAACTGTTTACCCCTTTCTCCAGATCATTTATGAATAAGTTGAATAGGATTGGTCCTAGGACTGACCCTTGGGGAACACCACTAGTTACCCCTCTCCATTCTGAGAATTTACCATTTATTCCTACTCTTTGTTCCCTGTCTTCTAACCAGTTCTCAATCCATGAAAGGATCTTCCCTCTTATCCCATGACAACTTAATTTATGTAAGAGCCTTTGGTGAGGGACCTTGTCAAAGGCTTTCTGGAAATCTAAGTACACTATGTCCACTGGATCCCCCTTGTCCACATGTTTGTTGACCACTTCAAAGAACTCTAATAGATTAGTAAGAAATTATTTCCCTTTACAGAAACCATGTTGACTTTTGCCCAACTAATTTGCCCGGTACTGACATGAGACTTACCGGTCTGTAATTGCCGGGATCACCTCTAGAGCCCTTTTAAAATATTGGCGTTACATTAGCTATCTTCCAGTCATTGGGTACAGAAGCTGATTTAAAGGACAGGTTACAAACCATAGTTAATAGTTCTGCAATTTCACATTTGAGTTCTTTCAGAACTCTTGGGTGAATGCCATCTGGTCCCGGTGACTTGTTAATGTTGAGTTTATCAATTAATTCCAAAACCTCCTCTGGTGACACTGCAATCTGTGACAGTTCCTCAGATTTGTCACCTACAAAGGACAGCTCAGGTTTGGGAATCTCCCTAACATCCTCAGCCGTGAAGACTGAAGCAAAGAATTCGTTTAGTTTCTCTGCAATGACTTTATCTTCTTTAAGCGCTCCTTTTATATTTCGATCGTCCAGGGGCCCCACTGGTTGTTTAGCAGGCTTCCTGCTTCTGATGTACTTAAAAAACATTTTGTTATTATCTTCTGAGTTTTTGGCTAGCTGTTCTTCTATCCACTTAATAGTCCCCCCCCCCCCCAGCCTGGGAGCCAGGACGCCTGGGTTCTATCCCTGGCTCTGGAAAGGGAGTGGTGTCTAGTGGTTAGAGCTGGGGGGGCCTGGGAATCAGAGGTGCTGGGAGCTGCACAGGCACAGTGAGAAAAAGCCCCCGGCCTAAAGCCAACCCTGACTCTAACCAGACACAAGGTGCAGGGAGGATGATTCATACAAGGGGAAATGGAGGCACAGGCAAGTAAGTGACACCCCCAGGACCCCCGAGGCAGGGATCCCCCCCGTGTCAGCCCTGAATCTACAGCGGCTGGGAAACCCCCCCCGCCATGACTCCATCCGCACTACTGGGAACCCTCACCTGCTACATCGATCCGCACGTAATCACTGGGATCCGACCAGTTGGGCGGCTCCGATCTGGAGCGAGATCGGCAGCTGTAGAACCCTCCGTCTCCGCGTCTGGCGCTGGGGATGGTGAATTCACCCCCGTCCCCAGCATCCAGCTCCCCGATTTGGATTCCATCTTTATACAGAAATAACCTCCTGGCCTCGCACCGACACTGACAGCGGAGGGTGACGGTTCTCCCCAGGGCGATCACCCCGCTGGGGCTGACGGAGATGGAGGGTCCGGGCGAAGGGAGCTCTGCGTTCACACACAAACAGGAGTGAGATGGGCTGGCTCAGAACCCCAGGGATCGCAGGAGGGGAGGATCATCCCAGTGAGACCTTCAGTGCAGATACAGCCCCTGCCTGGCTCCACAGAAACTGGAACTGCAATCATTAGTGACTAGTATTAATTACCAGGAGCCCCTGTCCTGGGCCCCGTGTGCTCGGAGCTGTACGGACACCGGACACAGGGACAGTCCCTGCCCCACTCAGGTGCCATTCACACCTGGAGTCACTGCGGAGCAGGTCTGGGTGTGGCTGTTCCTATTTCGGAGGAGGACGCCCCTGTGTCTATAGAGCTACAGGAGAGCTCGTCTGCCAAATGGGGCTGTATCAAACCAGGGGGTGCGAATTCCGACAGCCCAGCCTCGCTCTGAGATCACCAGTGGGGGTTGGGAACCACATGGGATTCATCATTTCGGGCCCAGTTTTCATGTAGACAAGGTCTTAGTCCATCTTTCTATCCCTCAACAGATGCGCTCCCATCTGTCCACCACCCTACGTTCCCACAGACCCACATTCCCACGGACCGGTGGCTGTAGGTCCCCATGGATCTATCCATCATCCTCTATGTAGAAGAATTGATCCCATCCGTTCTGTCTGCAGGGACCATCCCCCTCCAAACAGCCTGAACAGCCCCGGGGGCGTCTGAGCGGGGAGCCCTGTTCCCTGGGGGGTGAATTGTTCCATTTCTCCCGCTCATCTTCTCTCTCTGGCTCCGTCGTGGGGGGATCTGGCTGCTGGGGCCCAGCTGGGTCGGTTCCCTCTGTGGGATTAAAGTGCGCGGCGGCTGGGATGGGGGAGGGGACGGAACCAGCACCCAGGCTTGGGGCGGGAAGGGGCTGAAACGGTGACTCAGCGATTGGGCTGCTCGCCCCATGACCCGGCATTTGTCTGTCTGAGGGATTGGAGCAAATGCAGTTGTATCTTAGACCACTGGCCCCTTCCCGCCCCAGCATCTCTGAACTTAGAACAGAAACACTGCCCCAGGAACCTATCCTTGCAACAAAGCCCAATGCCAACTCTGTCCACATATCTATTCAATGACACCATTACAGGACCTAATCACATCAGCCACACCATCAGGGGCTCATTCACCTGCACATCTACCAATGTGATATATGCCATCATGTGCCAGCAATGCCCCTCTGCCATGTACATTGGCCAAACTGGACAGTCTCTACGCAAAAGAATAAATGGACACAAATCTGACATCAGGAATCATAACGTTCAAAAACCAGTAGGAGAACACTTTAACCTGTCTGGCCATTCAGTAACAGATTTAAAGGTGGCAATTTTGCAACAGAAAAGCTTCAAAAACAGACTCCAATGAGAAACTGCTGAACTTGAATTGATATGCATACTAGATACTATCAATTTAGGCTTAAATAGAGACTGGGAATGGCTGAGCCATTACACACATTGAATCTATTTCCCCATGTTAAGTATTCTCACCGCTTCTTGTCAAACTGTCTTAAATGGGCTATCTTGATTATCACTACAAACGTTTTTTTTCTCCTGCTGACAACAGTTCATCTTAATTAATTAGCCTCTTAGAGTTGGTTGGGCAACTCCCACCTTTTCATGTTCTCTGTATGTATATATCTCTTCACTATATGTTCCATTCTATGCATCCGATGAAGTGGGCTGTAGCCCACGAAAGCTTATGCTCAAATAAATTTCTTAGTCTCTAAGGTGCCACAAGTACTCCTCTTCTTTTTGCGGATACAGACTAACACGGCTGCTACTCTGAAACCAGTTTATTTTTGTTTCTTAAGTAACTGACTCTGATCTCTACGCTAGCTAGTTATAATCACTTCAACTCCATCTCTCTGGAGTTAATAAATCTGGTTTCTATTTGACCTCAAACTGTGTTTTTTGGTTGAAGTGCCTGGGAAATCTCAGCTCAGGTTGCAAAGGCTGCTGTGTGTCCTCTGGGTAATGAACAGACACTGATCAGGCTTCTGACCAGTGCAGGACGGTACCAGGCTGGGGATCTGGGAGGGACTTGGCTGGCGTGTCCCTAGTAATGGTCCATGAGAGGCTGGGAGATCATTCATGTCACTCCGGTGGGAGTGTCCCTGGCTGTGGATGGCTGGGTAAGTGCAGGACCTGCCAGAGTTTGTAGCTTGACATCAGCATCACAGTTGCGAGGGATACCCCAGGTTGGTGGGACAGAGGGTCCAGCGGTTCCATAGACCCAGCCCGGGAACCCTGTCGCAGAGCGGAGATACTGAGCCGGGCCCCTCACCTGCTACCATCAGCTCCACGGGGTCGCTGGGATGCGACCAGACGGGCGGGTCCGATTTGGTGCCATATTGGCAGCTGTAGCTCCCTGTGTCTCTCCAGCTCACGTTGTGGATGGGAAACTCAGCCACGTCCCCAGCAGTCACTGCCCAGCGCCGTACATCCGGGTTTCCAAGTTTATACAGGAGGAACGTCGCTTCCTGGCATCGACACTTACACCGGAAGGTCACACTTCGCCCCAGGGCGACTCCCCCACGGGGGCGCAGGGAGATGGAGGGTTTGGGGGAGCTAAGCTCTTCAGTGAGAAGGAGACAGGCCGTGAGACAGACCCTGGCACAGTCACTGCGCCCTGTCCTCCCCGCATGGTCCCAGACACGGGGCCCCTGGGAGAAAATCAGCCAGAGGAACCTCCCCGAGACCCCAGAGATTCCTGGGGGCTACCACCAACACTGCCTGAAGACCTAAATCCAGAGCATCCTCTGTACCTGTCTATCCACTTAATGGTCCCCCCCAGCCTGGGAGCCAGGACGCCTGGGTTCTATCCCTGGCTCTGGGAAGGGAGTGGGGTCTAGTGGTTAGAGCTGGGGGGGGGGGCTGGGAATCAGAGGTGCTGGGAGCCCCCACCCTAAAGCCATCCCTGACTCTCTAACCAGACACAAGGTGCAGGGAGGATGATTCATACAAGGGGAAATGGAGGCACAGGCAAGTAAGTGACACCCCCAGGACCTCCGGGTCAGGGATCCCCCCCCGTGTCAGCCCTGAATCTACAGTGGCTGGGAACCCCCCCCCCCCCGTGACTCTGTCCCCGCTCCCCGGGCCCCTCACCTGTCACAATGATCCGCAGGTAATCACTGCGATCCGACCAGTTGGGCGGCTCCGATCTGGAGCGAGATCGGCAGCTGTAGAACCCTCCGTCTCCGCGTCTGGCACTGGGGATGGTGAATTCACCCCCGTCCCCAGCAGCGTCCAGCTCCCAGATTTGGATTCCATCTTTATACAGAAATAACCTCCTGGCCTCGCACCGACACTGACAGCGGAGGGTGACGGCTGCCCCCGGGGCGATCACCCCGCTGGGGCTGACGGAGATGGAGGGTCCGGGCGCAGGGAGCTCTGCATTCACACACAAACAGGAGTGAGATGGGGAGACACAAACCCCTCCCCTGTGTCTGTAACCTGCCCTTAGCGCCCAGCCCCAGGGACAGCGCCAGGATAACAGACACCTCACTGCATCCACAGGGAACCTGTGAGCCGGGTTCTGATCTCAGCCCCCCAGGGTCAATCTGGAGTCACTCCTGACTGCACTGGGGGCAGGGCTGGGTTCTGATCTCATTCTCCTGGGGTCAATCCGGAGTCACCCCCGGCTGAGTTTTGGGGGAAAGTTCAGGGCTCAGCTGCTCTTTTCCCCTCCACCTCCCCCCCCCATCCCATCCTTAACACTTAGCATTGAGCAGCACAGATACTCACCTCCCGACACCTCGCTCCGCCCAGCCAGCCAGCAGCCTGGGGAGGAGACGGCTTGTTAGGGACCAGATCCCAGAGCGACTGGATCCTACACTCTGGTCTCAGATCCCCGCGATGGGCACACGCCCTGGTCTCAGATCCCCCCCCCCATAGACACATGCCTTGGTCTCAGATCCCCCCCATGGGCACACGCCCTGGCTGTCTCCAATACTCACCGAGGAAGAGAATGGTGAGAGCAGAGACCATGATGGGCAGTGAGGGGGCCCCTCAGCGCTGCCACCAACACCCCAGTGCCCAGCTCCCCCGAGCCCCAAATAAGGAACTCAGCTGGTGGCTGCAGCTAGAGGAAGTTGATGATGTCTTGTCTCTTCCTGCATCCATCACACCTTGTCTCTAATCTGCAGGCGAAATCTAACGCAGCCAAAGTAAGCTGCAGTCACTGCAAAACTGAGGAAACCCTGAGAGCTTCAGCCTGGCCAATCTCATGATGCAGCGCGCAGCTTGTTCGTGTGGGGAGGGGAAACAGGTCACCCTCAATGTACCCTGCAGCCTTGGGGAAGGTGCACCGGGCTGGGAGCCAGGAGACCACAGAGTCTAGTCTTCAATCTTCGCCTGACCACGATTTCCATGCTGATTCCACCCTCCCATCCTGTCCTTTCTTACATTCTGGACTCAAACCTCACTGGTGACCCATGTAGGTAAAATTAATACGTGATCATGCCATTAAAGGATGGTGTCGTAATGCATGTGCCTGTGCACGAGGGGGCAGAGTTAAGGTTGTTCAGGAAATTGTAACTGTGGCATTTCCTGGTGCTGGAGGGTTTGACTCTGAGGCCTTCCCGCTCAGCCTGCAACCCTGCCTGTATGCAACACCTGCTGTGGCACTGTGTGAGGAGTGGGCGTGATGGGGGAGCACCTGGGTTTGCTGCCCCTTGTGCCATAGCTGAGCGGTGATGACGGCTTTACACTGTAATGCCTGGTTCTAAGGGGCTTTTGTCAGTGTGTGAATTAATTAAACCAGGTTTAAGGGAAAACTGGAGTAAGAGAAATTTCATCCCCTGTCCCCAGCCGGGAGAGACCCAGGGACCTTCTAATGCCCCTGCAGAGACCCTGCCCCCGAGCTGGAGGAGACACTGTCAGTGGTTATGTGGCCAGGCCCCTGGAGAGGGAGGTGACACCGGCTTTGTTTATATGCCATTGCCTAGAGGCCAGGAGGAAGCTGGGGGTCAGGAAGGTTTGACTCTGTTCCAGGCTCTGGCAGGGGAGTGGGGACTAGTGGTTAGAGCCGGGGGGTGGTGCTGGGGCCAGGACTTCTGGTGTCACCATCACGGTGTTGCCCCTCCGGTGCTCGCACACAGCTCTGGGCCCGGCCGGGGCTGCATTAAAGGTGCTTCAGCTGCCGGGCCAAAGGGTCACAATGAGCCTCCTTCAATCAGCCCCCTCGTCCCAGGGCCCCGACCCCCCTGCTTACCAGCCCCCTGCGAGCCTTCGCCCCCGGCCCCCCGAGCAGGAGGGAGATGGACAGCAGATTCATTGCGAAGCAGGGTCATTCCCCCCCATGGCCTGACCTCCCCACCCGGCCTGACCCCTCCCCCGGCCTGACCCCCCGAGTCTCCCAGATTAGCCTGTGTCACCCCACACCCCTCCTCCCCACATTGTGCCCCCTGGCCCATGTCCCCTCACAGACCACTGGTCCCTTCCCCCCACCCCACCAGCATCTCTGACCTGTCCCCCCTCACAGCCAGCCCCCCCCCACTAGCCATGGCCACCATCTCCCATTGCTCCCAACGGGAAGGGACCCTGGCTGCCCTCAGTTAACATGGATGCCCCGTCGCCCCTTGCTGCCCTCGCAGGGGGCCATGCTGCCCCCAGCTAAGATGGCCGACACCTCAGCCTGGGGGTGGGGAACAATCCTGCCCCACTGGGCTGTCTATAGGGGCAGGGAGGTGTGACCGTGGGGTTGGGGGCCTTATGGGGCACGGAAGGTGGGGCAGGAGGGATGTGGGGGAGGGACTGAGAGGACCGAAAAAATGGGGGAACCCGAGGCTGAGGGGGCTGGAGCTGGGGTTGGGGCTGAGCAGGGGGCAGTGAAAGGGGAGGCTGCTGGGGGTAGAAATGGGAGCCCAGAGGGAACTTAGGGGCACCGGCTCCCCCCTCGCTCTTCACCCCCCCAAAATCCTGCCCCCCAGCTCTGACCTTCTGAACAGGGGAGCCTGGTTGCTCTCAAACTCCATCCTGGCCCCTCTCCCCTCAGCCCCACTCACAACACCCCCAACCTACTTCCCTCAAACTTCCGGCTCCCCCCCATCCAGTTCCCCCCAAACATCCGCCATGGGGGGGCTCAGAAGTGTCAGGGGCTAAATCCCTCTGCGCCCTGTTGTGTTCATGGAGACGCAATAAAGGGCCCAAGGTGTGAACATGCCCCAGCCCCTGCCCTACACTGAACAGGGTTGAACACAGGCCAGGGGCAGGGTCCAGAGCCCGCAACCTGCTCAGCCCCACGGCAAACCCCCCAGTGACCCCTGGGACCAGCTGTTACAGACACAGCAGAGCAGGAACCAGGGGAGCCGTGGCAGGCGCTGTGTGAAACGTGGGGTTTGTTCCAGCCCTGGCCCCGGCCCCAGGTTTGGGTGTCTCCCCACTGACCCCAGAGATGCTAGTGACTGTCCTGGGGGGGCAGAGGAGCAGGTGGAGCTGGGCTGGAGCCGGCGTCACCGCGGCTGCTGTTAAAGTCTGACCCCGTTTCCTCCCAGGTTGGGGGTTCGGCTGGGGGAGGGGTGATGGCGTCGGGGTCCCTCTCTCCAGCCGCTCAGCTCAGGATGTCTCCATGGAGCAGGGTCTGGACGGCCCGGAGGGGCCAGGGTACAGGGGGTGACAGCCATGACGATGAAGCCAATTTCCCTCCCCACATCTCTTTGAGGACCCAAGTCCAGAGAAAGGGCCCATGAACCTCGTGGCAGGCGGCACCTGGGGGGAGTCGGGGCTGATCAGCTCTGAATTGATGGTGATGCCGGGCTGGGCACGGGGTAGGCTGAGCTGCTGGAAAAGCAGGAGCTAGACAGGGGTTGGTGGGTGAAGGTCTCCAGGTCTAGAGAGGGAGGGAGGAAATCGGGGAGAACAAACCCCCTGGGTGCCAGCCCCGAGGGAAGGGCCCCGGAGGAGGGCAGAGAAGGACCCTGATGGAGCGGAAGCAGCCCAGGTTTGGGATGGGACAAAGGTTGGATGCTGGTTGTAGGTCTCTGGGCTGGACCCTGGATTGGCAGGCAGGCTGCAGTTCCCCTGCCAGCCACGGGGGCATTGGCGCAGAGCAGGCACAGGAGCCGGAGCCTGCCTGGCCCAGTCACCCAGTGGGAGTTTGATACCCCAGATGGAGAGGACCAGAGAGACCGGCCAGAGGCCAAGCCACGGAGGGGGGCACCCAGAGTGATGCAAAGGGAGCAGCCGGGCTGTAGACAGCAAGTGTGAGACCCCAGGAGGCGTCGGATAGGATATGAGCTAATCCCCAGACATAGCTGCAAGGAGGCGCCCCGGTGGTGAGTATAACACATCTAAGCCCCTTTGGTCTCAATTTACACCGATTTTTATGGCAAAAAACCCGGGTTTTAAAAAAATTCAGTTTAGTCCAAATTTCACCCTTCTTTTGTATCATTCAAATATATAAAAAGTAGCTTGTTTTATTAGGAAAATACAACACACATTGCCTGAGAGCTCTGTATTACACTAAGACATTAGTCTGTGTGGATGGGGGGGAGGGATAGCTCAGTGGTTTGAGCATTGGCCTACTTAACCCAGGGTTGTGAGTTCAATCCTTGAACACTTAGGGATCTGGAGCAAAATTAGTACTTGGTCCTGCTAGTGAAGGCAGGGGGCTGGACTTGATGACCTTTCAAGGTCCCTTCCAGTTCTAGGAGATAGGATATCTCCATTAATTTATATGCAGAGCTGCCTGTTGAAGTGAGGCTATGGATTAGCCTGGAAGATACACCCAATAACCAAACAGGTGCACATGCAAGCTCTGAAATGTGTTTAATAGATTCTAGGACTGGAAGGGACCTCGAGAGGTCATCGAGTCCAGTCCCCTGCCCGCATGGCAGGACCAAATACTGTCTAGACCATCCCTGATAGACATTTATCTAACCTACTCTTAAATATCTCCAGAGACGGAGATTCCACAACCTCCCTAGGCAATTTATTCCAGTGTTTAACCACCCTGACAGTTAGGAACTTTTTCCTAATGTCCAACCTAGACCTCCCTTGCTGCAGTTTAAGCCCATTGCTTCTTGTTCTATCCTTAGAGGCTAAGGTGAACAAGTTTTCTCCCTCCTCCTTATGACACCCTTTTAGATACCTGAAAACTGCTATCATGTCCCCTCTCAGTCTTCTCTTTTCCAAACTAAACAAACCCAATTCTTTCAGTCTTCCTTCATAGGTCATGTTCTCAAGACCTTTAATCATTCTTGTTGCTCTTCTCTGGACCCTTTCCAATTTCTCCACATCTTTCTTGAAATTCCTGTGTTGTTTGCCTATATTCATCCTTTGTAATCTGTCCTAGTTTCCATTTTTTATATGACTCCTTTTTATTTTTTAGATCATGCAAGATCTCGTGGTTAAGCCAAGGTGGTCTTTTGCCATATTTTCTATCTTTCCTAACCAGCGGAATAGCTTGCTTTTGGGCCCTTAATAGCGTCCCTTTGAAAAACTGCCAACTCTCCTCAGTTGTTTTTCCCCTCAGTCTTGATTCCCATGGGACCTTACCTATCAGCTCTCTGAGCTTACCAAAATCTGCCTTCCTGAAATCCATTGTCTCTATTTTGCTGTTCTCCCTTCTACCCTTCCTTAGAATTGCAAACTCTATGATTTCATGATCACTTTCACCCAGGCTGCCTTCTACTTTCAAATTCTCAACGAGTTCCTCCCTATTTGTTAAAATCAAGTCTAGAACAGCTTCCCCCCAGTAGCTTTTTCAACCTTCTGAAATAAAAAGTTGTCTGCAATGCAGTCCAGGAATTTGTTGGATAGTCTGTGCCCTGCTGTGTTATTTTCCCAACATATATCCGGATAGTTGAAGTCCCCCATCACCACCAAATCTTGGGCTTTGGATGATTTTGTTTGTTGTTTAAAAAAAGCCTCATCCACCTCTTCCACCTGGTTAGGTGGCCTGTAGTAGACTCCTAGCATGACATCACCCTTGTTTTTTACCCCTTTTAGCCTAACCCAGAGACTCTCAACACTTCCATCTCCTATGTCCATCTCTACCTCAGTCCAAGTGTGTACATTTTTAATATATAAGGCAACACCTCCTCCCTTTTCCCCCTGTCTATCCTTCCTGAGCAAGCTGTACCCATCCACACCAACATTCCAATCATGTGTATTATCCCACCAAGTTTCAGTGATGCCAACAATGTCATAGTTGTATTTATTTATTAGCACTTCCAGTTCTTCCTGCTTATTACCCATACTTCTCGCATTTGTATATAGGCATCTAAGATACTGGTTTGATCTTTCCTCCCAGTTTTGTCCTGACCCTCCTTTCTCTCTGCCAATATAGCCCACACTGCCTCTCGTTTCCGACCCATCTCCCAGGTCTCCATGTTCCCCACTTACCTGCGGGCTTTGCTCACCTGTCCCCATCGAACCTAGTTTAAAGCCCTCCTCACTAGGTTAGCCAGTCTGTGTCCAAATAGGGTCTTTCCCCTCCTCGAAAGGTGAACGCCATCTCTGCCTAGCAGTCCTTCCTCAAATAGCATCCCGTGGTCTAGGAAGCCAAAGCCCTCCTGGCGACACCATCTTCGCAGCCAGGCATTCACCTCCAGGATGCATCTGTCTCTGCCCGGGCCCCTACCTTTGACAGGAAGAATCGAAGAGAATACCACCTGCGCTCCAAACTCCTTCACCCGTACTCCCAGAGCCCTGTAGTCACTCTTGATCCGCTCAGTGTCACACCGCGCAGTATCATTTGTGCCCACATGGATGAGTAGCATGGGGTAGTAGTCAGAGGGCTGGATAATCCTCGACAATGCCTCCGTAACGTCTCGGATACGGGCTCCCGGCAGGCAGCATACCTCCCGAGATGAAATGTCAGGGCGACAGATGGGCGCCTCCGTCCCCCTCAGCAGAGAGTCTCCGACCACCACTACCCTACGTTTCCTATTCGCAGTGGTGGCAGCAGACCTCCCAGCCTTAGGGGTACGAGGCTTCTCCTCCTTTACTGTAGGGGGTGATGCCTTCTTTCCTGTATCAAGAAGAGCATAACGGTTACCTATTACCACAGCGGGAGGGTTCGGAGCAGGGGTGGAGCACTGCCTGCTGCCAGAAGTAACCAGCTGCCAGTATCCACCCTGAGCCATCTCCTCCTCCACCAGTGGTGTATCAGCAGTCCTGTGTACTGGGACAGCTGCCTCAGCTGTCTCCACATGGACACTGTCCAGGAATTGCTCGTGGATCCGGATGCTTCTCAACCTAGCCACCTCCTCCTGTAGCTCTCCCACCTGCTGCCTGAGAGATTTCACCAGCAGGCACCTTTCACATTGGATGGTCCCCCCAGCCTGGATATCAGTAAGTGGAAATTGCAAGTTACAGTCTCTGCAAAACCACACCAGGATCTGGGTAGAAGCATCCATGCTCAGGCGCTCTGTCTGGCTACAGGCGCAGGTGGAGGAGACAGAAGCAGTGCTGGCACAGGTGTTGCGGGTCTTCCTAACCATCGTAAGCCTCCCTCTGTCAAACTCCTGTCTGCAGCCCCCTGTCCGCTGAAAGGGTTGTTTAAGCAAGAAGTTTTAGGTTTTAAGGGGAATAAAGGGAAAACAGATAGAACCGGCAAGGGACCCTCACCCCTTCCCAACTCCCCTTGCGAAACTCCCTGTTAGCAGCCCCTGGTCGCAAAAGCTCCCTGGTCGCTTGTGCGCTGCTTTATAAAGCCCTGGCCTGTATGAATGCCCCGCCCACTGATTAAGGCTCAGCCAATTACCAGAGGCTTCTAGGTTTCAAACCTTCCTTTGAAGCTCACAGCTTCCAACTGCCAGCCACAGCACACGGTCCTTCAAACAACCAAACAAACAAACAGACTGACAAACACAAGCTCAGCACACAGCAAGTAACCCCCAAACACAAACAAACACACACTACAGACAGTCACTTACCCCACAGATGCTGTATTGCTCCTCCTTCACCTGGAGAACTCCCTTGCGAAACTCCCTGTTAGCAGCCCCTGGTCGCAAAAGCTCCCTGGTCGCTTGTGCGCTGCTTTATAAAGCCCTGGCCTGTATGAATGCCCCGCATCTGAATGTACTGATGAATCTCACACGCCCACCATGGACACATTTCAAGCTGCTAGCAGAGAACAGGTTAAAGATCTGACACCCTAAAATGGGAAGAAAACAACAATCTGTCTTAGGACACAAGGACATATTCAAAAGTTTAAAAAAAAAACAGGAGGGAAGGATGAAATTGAGGGTATGTGCTGCAAATGGGGTGGCATCGAAGTTATAGGCTAATCGTTCCAACGCTACAACAGTAAACTGTTTATTCAAATGAAAAGTTTTATTGGGGGATTAGAGATCTATTGTTCTCTTAAACTCCGACGTGGCA
Source organism: Emys orbicularis (assembly GCF_028017835.1). Taxonomy (NCBI): domain Eukaryota; kingdom Metazoa; phylum Chordata; order Testudines; family Emydidae; genus Emys; species Emys orbicularis. The sequence continues at coordinate 18,896,920 of NC_088703.1, read as the reverse complement.
TTGTGTTTTGAGTTCTGTTTTAGTTCTGCAGCACACCATATTGAATTCTATTAATCAAAGCATTAATCTACTGAATACTGTTTCCCCTGTCCTGCCATCCACCAAAATAAACCCTGACATTTACCCAGAAAAATTATGAATAGTTTTTGCACTGATTTTCATCCGTTTATGTTGTTGTGGTAATAAATACCCACAAATGCCCGGGAAATGTTATAAAACCCCAAAACGAAGGGCCCTAAGAACATAAGAACATAAGAAAGGCCGTACTGGGTCAGACCAAAGGTCCATCTAGCCCAGTATCTGTCTACCGACAGTGGCCAATGCCAGGTGCCCCAGAGGGAGTGAACCTAACAGGCAATGATCAAGTGATCTCTCTCCTGCCATCCATCTCCATCCTCTGACGAACAGAGGCTAGGGACACCATTCTTACACACCCCAAAAGGGATGGTGGGCGGCACAGCCCATCTCCTCAATGTTTTGTCCACCCATGAGGCCTCGTTTCCATCACCCCAATTTTGGGTCATGGATTTCTGCTCCCCCACTTCTCCCGGGTCCCAGGCGGGCCCCAGCCTGGCCCATGGGTTCTGTCCGGTGGCCGCTCGGGTTGGACTAATCCCGTCTTTCTATCTCGCCAACTTTCCCCCCAACATTCATTCGACCAGGTCCTGATGATGCTGCCTGAACTTCTCACTCACCTTCCTCGGCTGCACCCACAATGAGGGGACATTCGGAGGCTCCATTATCATGGCCCCCCCCAGGCCGGGGAGATTTGGGGGGAAGGGAGAAGGAAGCTCTGGGGGTTTGTACAATAGAAATACAGGGTGGGGGAGGTCTAGGGAGAAAGGGGGGAGAGAAAAGGGGCTGGGGGACCCGCTGCAGAGAGAGGAGGGGGACAGACCCTCGGGGGCATTAAGTATCATTATTCCAGTGCCAGGGCCAGACGAAGCATCCCTGCTCTCCCCTGACAGCTCCGGGCAGAGACTGGCCGGGCTGGGCCAGTGAGTGGGACCCCAGCACCCTCTAGGGGCTGCTCCGTGGGGAGCCCGACGTGCCCAGCACAGGGGCAGCTCTTCTAGCTGGTGCCGCAGGGGCTGGTGCCCGGGGGGCCAGAATTCCGGGGTTTGATCCTAGGGTGCAGTTGTTGAGTTGGGAGCAGCCGGGGGTGGGTGTGTGATTCTCTGACGCAGGGTGTTTGGGGGCAGGGGGGTTTGTGATGACGTCTAAGCCCCCCCAAGGGGCAGCAGCTCATCCCCCATGGAGATTTTCTTCTCTGCACAGCTGGATCCAGGCTCCTGGGGGTGCAGAGAGATGGCGGGTTAGGGGGGCCTGTGTTGCCCTCGGCCCAGCCCCTGGGGGAAGCAAGGTGCACAGAAGTGGGGGGGGGTCACCTCACCTAGAGCACCCCCCTCGGACGGCTGGAATAAGCCTCAGCCAGGATCAGCCCCAGGACGAGCAGGACCCCAGCATCAGGCGGGCGATGTTGGCGTGGGTGAAATCTGAGCGCCCCTGGGGGGCTGCTGCGGGGGGAAGGGGAGAGTCACTCGGTGGCTCGGACAGGGAGATCAGCAGCTGGTGCTGCCCCAGGAATGGAGCCCCGACCCCCCTGTCCAGCAGGTCCGGCCCAACCCCCCTCTGGGGGTCTCCCAGGTGCTGCAGGCTGAAATCAGCACAGATCCACTTGACTCCAGGAGCTGGGGCTTTAAGGAAAACAATCAGTATCATGAGACTCACGACAAAATCATGAGTTGGCAACTCTGCTTTCACTTCTGTTTCAAGGCTAATTACTTTCCGGAAGGCTCTTAAACACAACGCTGCAGTGACTGAGTGGCAGTTCTCACAGGAGACTATTTAAAACCAAACACCAAGAAAACTGCACATTTTAAAGTTGAAAACAAAGTTGAGACTTTTGAGGTATCTTAGGGCCCCAGGGGGCGGGGACACAGGCCGGGGGCTGCTCTTGGGCACCCTGACCCCCTCCCCCAGGGCAGCTGGAAGGTCCGGGCTCCCTGGGCAGCTCTTACCACGGCCCAGTTCCAGCTTCTGGCCTGGCCTGGCCAGGGGGCGGGGCCTTGGGGGTAGAGGAGGAGCAGGGACTGTGGCTTCAGGGAAGAGGCGGAGCTAGGGCAGGGCCACAGATGGGTGGGCGGGGATCCTGCAAGTGTCCCACTTTTGCCTTTTGAAAAGTTGGTCACCCTACTGACCATAGGCGCCGGCTCCGGGGCTGGAGCACTCTTGGGGAAAAAATCGCTGTTCAGCGGCAGGCAGGAGGCAGTGGGGGGATAAGGGAGGAGTGGGGGCCGGAAGAGGCGGAGTGAGGGTGCGGTGCGCTCTGGGATGCGAAGAGGCGGGGACGGGACGAGGTAGAGCGGGAGTGGGGCCTTGGGGGAAGGGGTGGCGTGGGGGTGGGGCCTGGGGGTGTGGAAACAATGTAGCATAGCGGTGTACGTTGTCAGTGACTCCTGGGTCATGTCTATGAACTGGCGGGTGCTAGATCTCTCTCTTTCGTTGCTAGGCAATTAGATGACAATGAACTTGAAAAAGCCCACAGGGTTCGGAGTAGCAAAGCGGGCAGGAGGCACCTTTAGGTTTCAGTACACGTTCTGTGCAAAGCAGGTTAACTTTTCCTTTCAGCTGCCTATAAACAAACCTAGTGGAGAAAAGGGTTTCTCCTCACCAGGGCTGGTGCAACCACTAGGCGAACTAGGCGGCCGCCTAGGGCGCCTAGTGGTTGGGGGCGCCTAAAAGCCCGCTCAGGTGAGGAGGTGGAGTGGAGGTGAGCTGGGGCGGGGGGAGGGCCGCTCGCAGTAACGGGGGGGGGGGGCGCACAGGGGAACCGCTCCTCGCCCCAGATCACCTCCACTCTGCCTCCTCCGCTGAGCACACAGCCCCCGCTCTAATTCTCCTCCAATCGGCGTCGCAAGCCTGGGAGGGGAGGAGAATTAGAGCGGCGCTGGCGTGCTCAGCAGAGGAGGTGGAGTGGAGGTGAGCTGGGGCAGGCTCCCCAGGCAGGGTTAGCTTCTGCGGGGGGGGAGGGGGGGGGCTCCCCAGGCGAAGTTAGCTGCTGGGGGGGGGGGCTCCCCAGGTGGGGTGGGCGGCGGGCGGGGTTAGCTGCCGTGGAGGGGGGCTCCCCGGGCAGGGTTAGCTGCAGAGGGGGGGTAGCTGCTGGGGGGGGGGCTCCCTGGGTGGCGGGCTGGGTTAGCTGCCGCGGCGCGCAGGGTTAGCTGCTGCAGGGGGAGCTCCTCGGGGAGGTGGGGTGGGCGTGGTTAGCTGCCGCAGGGGGGCGGGGTTAGCTGGGTGGGAGGGGTGGCGCAAGGTGGAAGTTTCGCGCCCTAGGCGAAACTTCCTTGCACCTTGCACCTGCTCCCCACCCCCACAAATCCGTTATGATTTTAATGGACCCAAAAGCAAAATAATTCTGTAATCAAAAAGAGTAGGCCGCCACCCCTACTGAATATGCATTAGACATAGTGGCGTGAGCGTAACATATTATAAAAGTTGATTCTGGCGCAGGGGGTGGGGCTGGCTTGGCTCCGCCCACCGCGGGGTCTTGGGACGGTTCCTCCCTGTCAAGCTGGGAGAAAGGCCGCTCTGCCTCATGACAGGGACACGTAAGGATTTGCTGTGACGTCATCTTAGTTAAATAACAAGAGTGTCACAGACCCCATAGCTGAGTGCTTCTGGAGCCACTGACAAAATTGAAAAAGTGGCTTTTCCTGATCCAGGTTTTAAAAACAACACAGTTTGGCAACTGCTAATCCTGGATTGAAAGTAGGACCTTTCCCAATGCTAACGTTATAGGCTATGGCCTAACACCGATTGTGATAATGCTTAACACTTATACTGTATGCAGAACTGATTGACGACAGACTGTTCACATCACTACACCTGGTATAGGTGTAGCCGCCTCCCACCCTGCAGTTATTAATTGGAAGACAGACCTTTTCCCAGGTTACTAAAGGTGACATGGTTACATCCGCTAATTTATAGCGGAGGGTCACACTTTCACTGAGTGTGCCCTATACAATCTGCTCCTTTTAAAGACATTTTTTTTTCTAATCCATATATATCTAGCCCCCCGCTTGTTCCCAGTATGAGGTTGTTCCAGAGACGGGAAGTCTGCCTTGTGACTTTTTACACAACTTTGGGAAACTGGGCCTCCATGTGCTCTGTGTTGTGTGTCAGCCTGTATTGACATCAGACCAGACCCACTCAGACAAAACACTGGGAACAAGGTTTTATTCTGTAAAGAAACACACAATGACAGTCCAGTAGCCTCCTCTCTGCTTGCCTGCTTCGTGCTCCCAGCTCCATCAGTGCTGACTCTTCCGGCTGGCAGGGCAGAGGGTACATCCTGGCAGGAACCAGGAAGTTCTCCCAACGTGCCACAGTTTGTAGTGTACAATTTGTAGTTTCCACAGCTGCTAATGAAGCCCACTGGACCTTGGGCTAGATATACGTTGACACCGTTAGTTTTATCAGGCCATAAATGCGATACAGGTCTGTCTCATCTTACATGGGGGTTCCGTTCCGCAGTTAGCGCGTAAAGCGAAAACCGCGTATAGTCAAAATTACATTGAGTTCAATGGCGGGCGGAATCGCCCGCACTACAGGTACAGTATTAAAATTGCTATTTTTCTATTTTTGTTTGTTTGTTTTTGGCAACCGCGTAAAGCTGAAATCGCGCATGTTAAATGCTCGTAAGATGCGACAGACCTGTACTCTCCCAAGTTTTGATTATTAGTCTTCCCCAAATGCTGCCATCTGGAGGCTAAGGGGGGATATGATAGAGGTATATAAAATCATGAGTGATGTGGAGAAAGTGAATAAGGAAAAGTTATTTACTTGTTCCCATAATACAAGGGGTCATCAAATGAAATTAATAGGCAGCAGGTTTAAAACAAACAAAAGGAAGTTCTTCTTCACGCAGCGCACAGTCAATTTGTGGAACTCCTTACCTGAGGAGGTTGTGAAGGCTAGGACTATAACAGCGTTTAAAAGAGAACTGGATAAATGCATGGAGGTTAAGTCCATTAATGGCTATTAGCCAGGATGGGTAAGGAATGGTGTCCCTAGCCTCTGTTTGTCAGAGGATGGAGATGGATGGCAGGAGAGAGATCACTTGATCATTGCCTGTTGGTCCACTCCCTCTGGGGCACCTGGCATTGGCCACTGTAGGCAGACAGGACACTGGGCTGGATGGACCTTTGGTCTGACCCAGTCTGGCCGTTCTTACGTTCTTATCTGGAGTTCTGCACAAAAGTCCATTTTCTCAGCTTCCTTCACACAGCAATCAAATACTGTAGCTTGTGAGTCTGCCTTTAGCTGCTCAGGTGGTTCACCAAACCAACTGCCAGCACATCTAGGCTGCTGCAGAGGAGGAACAATGCTGTCAGCTACATGGTGCTGTGAGCCGGTTTTGGCCTGGGTCTCCTCTGAAGGTTCTTGCATCATTGCTGAGTACTTGTAAAGACATGTCTCTTTCTTAATACAACATCGTGGGACTTGATGTTATGGGCATTTGCCAACATTTCATTTGATAATTCCTTTCACTATCCCTGAAAACCTGTGGTGTCGTGGAAAGTTTGTTTCCATCGTGTTTCCTGATTTCAGGTGGCAAATAGCTTAGCTTACAGGGTCCTTTGTACATTTCCAATGACCTATTGCCTTATATAAAACCAAGTACTTTTACATACCTGAGACTTTATCCCAGTGTTTTGTGCAGGACAGACATATATGCCCTCATTGTTGAGGCAATAATTTATATATATATATTTGTCTGGTTGGTCAGTGTCTACCAAGGTATTCTGACCCTGGCAAAGGTCTTCAGGAGCTCGGTGGTGATGGTGGGGGCCGTCACTGTTCATAGAGGGATGGCCTGGGGATACCTGGTTGTATAGTCTACAACTACAAGGATATAATGGTAACCTGACCCGCTTTTCTTGAAGGGCCCCACTAGGTCCATGCTTATATGTTCAAAAGACACCCAAACCCCGGGGAGTGGTATCAGGGGAGCCCTAGATATCCTCTTTGGTCCAGCTCTCTGGTATTCTGGACAGGAGGCAGAATAGTCCCAGACTCCCTGGTGTATGCCGGGCCAAAAGAATCTTTGCACCATCTGTTGTAGAGTTTTCTTCCTTCCCAAGTGTCCCACCCAGGTCACCGAGTAGGCTAGATGCAACAGGGCCTGTGAAAACATAAGAACATAAGAAAGGGCCATACTAGGTCAGACCAAAGGTCCATCTAGCCCAGTATCCTGTCTTCCAACAGTAGCCAATGCCAGGTGCCCCAGAGGGAGTGAACAGGACAGGTAATCATCAAGTGTCGCTCATTCCCAGCTTCAGTCCTCTGTGAGACTAACAATTGCCAGATGTGTTCCTATACAGTGGGGGTCCTTAGCTATCTGGTAGAGGTAGTTGTCCTGGACCTCGAATCGGGGCCCCTTGGGTAACTGTGGGGGGTTACCCTCCCCTTGGTCTGGGCACACCACTTGTTCCCAAGCCCAGCTTAGGGTCGGCTCCTCCCTTTGTTCCTTCAGGAAGTCCCTGTTGACGTCCAGCCACTCTGGATTGCCCTCCTCCAAGATTCCTGCAGCAGGGTGGTCTTGAGCTGGTGTTTCGGGATGGCCTGGGGGACCTTCCCCTGGGTCCTCAAGTCTTCAGCAGCTCAGTAAACCTCTCTTCTTGCAAGACCTCATGGAACCACCACCAGTTACGCCCCAAAATCATGGGGTAGGCCAGCTTTGGAGCCAGGCCGACTTGACATAGTTCCTCATGCAGGACAGCCTGCAGCTGCACCCTGGCAGTTGGATACAGCCGCACGTCCCCAGGGATGCACTGTAGGTGGATAGGCGTTCCTGCCAGATCTGGGCATTCTACCAAGCCGGCTTGGACAAATGTTTGGCTACATCCTGAGTCAACCAGGGCCATCACCAGGGTTGTTGTGCATCATTATTCTAAAATGGGTATCGAGGTAGTTGCACTTCCGGACTTCCCCAACATGGGAAAGGAAGCCAGGAATGTATAATCTTTCTGCTTTACACAGGAATTATTCTTTTAAGGAAATATTGAAGCCTCTAACAAGGAAAATGTAGCAAACTTTGCTACCCACAATGGAAATCAGGGTTCCTAATATCGTTCCTAATTTATCAAAGTAAAATGTTCGATGTGTCTAATTTTGGAATAACGATGTACAACAACCAGTGAGTTAAATCAAGAATAAGTTCATTAACAATTGAAAATGTGAACCCAATAAGTTCTGTGGCCACAATTTGGCCAATGCAAAATGCACGTAACAAAACAATCTAAATGCTTGAATTTCACCTAGATGTGTTACCCTCACTCCTTTTCCTACTGCCTCCCCTGCCACTTACATGTTAGAGGGAGAGTAACCTTGTACATTAGACATAGCCTGGTCTAAAAGGATGCTGAACCTTATCTTTTAATTTGATGTCTTAGGGGTCCCTACTTTTAATATAATTCTACCAGATTCAGGTTACAAGCAATTTGCTTTGCCTACTTCCTCTTTTTTCCTAGAGTGCCTGGAAGCACTTCCCCTTCAGTTTCTACAACATTCTAGTTCCAGTTCCCCAAAACTTAGGGGTGATCTTAGATCATTTATCTGTGACAAAGTTCATAGATATCATGCTAACTCCTACAGCCAATCTCTTACAGGATACAGGCCTGGAGGTGTCTTGCATTACTGCTTGAAGTCTTTAAACCATGATTTGAGGACGTCAATAGCTCAGATGTAGGTTAGGGGTTTGTTACAGGAGTGGGTGGGTGAGATTCTGGGGCCTGCGTTGTGCAGGAGTTCAGAGTAGACGATCATAATGGTCCCTTCTGACCTTAAAGTCTATGAGTCTATAGTAAAGGCAGAATATAATACAGGCAAGCTAGCCCTTTGGGCTCCACAGTGAAATTTCATGGGAAGCCCCCAGATTTGGGGGATGGGTCTATGGCGGAAATTTAATGAGACAACTCAATATTTGGGAGATGGGTCCACAGGGAAATTTCATGAGACGCCGCAAGATTTGGGGGACAGGTCTACAAGGAAATGTAATGGGAGGCTGGAGCATTATTTTTTTCCTGGTTCTTTCTGGCACATTTCCTGGGCACTGACTCCCAGTCTGTTACCTCTTCATGGAAACGTAGCCCCCGCATCCCACCTGCCCTACACCCCCAAGCCCAGCACTGAACCCCAAGATATTTCAGTAGCTTAAACACCTCCTCTCCCAGGTGAGGCACAAAAAACTCAGGACATCTGTCATGACCCTGAACCCATAAAACTGGCCAGCCAGCGTTGTGTCCTGACCAGCCTTGCAGAGTTCCCAGGACAGCTACCTCAAAAGAAGGTGGCAACACTACTGAAGACGTGAGCCTTCGGGGTTAGAGTTTAACTCTCTCAGGGGGCACGTGGGAAATGCGTGTGTAACACATGGAGACACTTTGCACAGGTGCGAACACATGGCCACAGTGTTGCCAACCACAAGCGATAAAAAAATCAGAGGCCGACCCCCAAAATCAGGAGTTTGGCCCCCAAAAAATCAAGGTTTAAAAAAAAAAAAAAGATATTGTGTTTTTGTGGCCTGTCTTATGCCATTTGAATCCCCCTTCCCAGCTCCCATGTGTGGGGCCTCCTTTCTGCCCCTCCCTCTGCCCAGCAACTGATCCTGTCCCCCCATCAACGCCCTCCCACCTTCCCACTTCCGGCCCCCTCAGTCCAGTCCTTTAGCCCACACCTCCCAGTTCTTCCCCCCACCAATTCAGCTCCCTTTAATCCAATCCCACAGCCCCTCCCACAGCCCCCCCCAGTACAGCTCCCCCTCAGTCCACTCCCCCAGACTCCACCCATCCAGCTCAGCCCCCCCCTTTCAGTTCAACCTCACCAGGCTCTCCTCAATCCAGCCCCCACTCCTCCACCTGCCAATTCAGTCCTTCACAGTACAGCCCCTCCCAACCCCAACTTCCCCATTTCAGCCCTCTCTGAAATCTCGTCACTCATGAGAAAATTTGTGAGGATTGGCAATATTGCATTGATACTCTTCACTTAGTCACATGAGAAATACACAGAATAAACCTGACATGCAGCCCCCTGCCTCCGTTTCCTCACCACTCCGGGGCAATCTTTGGGCTGGGCTCAGAGTCCCCTTGGGTCTGCTCCTATGTTTTCCGGGCTTGTCCTGAGCCATCTTCCCCTAGATCAACTTACTTCCTTTGTCCTTGGCCAGTCCATGCCTTTCCTCACTCAAACTTCCTGTGTAGTTCTCTCTATGTCCCCCGGTGGGGGAGTCTGTTTATAAACTCCCTTAGCATATCTATTGACCAGGCATTGTGAGTACTCCCAGTTGTCTCCGGTCTGGGAAGGTTGTGTTTTTCAGGCTTGTAAGCCACGACGGATACACAGATCTAGAGGCAATCCAAGACACAGCAATTTTCATAGTAACAGCCCTATATCAGCCATTATAAATTGCACAGAGAAAGCCACAAAATCATCACAGAGGGCCAGGCCTACAGGGAAATTTCAGTACAGATCCTATGATGCCACTGATCTGAGCCCAACCTGACTTAGGTGCCCAGATCCCAGCAGATCCTGCTGCCGGAGAAGCGCGTGTCCAGGAGACATGGGAAATGGGGTCTTGTGGGGCCTTGTGTTTTCGTTTAGCTAAACAGTATTATACAGTTGAGGTGTATCCAGGACATCCCACAGTGCACGGCAAGGCAGCATACTAAATTAATACATAGGCGGGAACCAAGGAGAGGAGAACAAGTATGGACTCGTCAGAGAACCACATTATGAAATATGAGCCGTGGTTCTTCCAATTTTCTTATCTGTAGGGAGAAAAGATTATCCCCATTCCTCCCATCTTATGCCCCAACTGGCTAACCATGAATGACCACTGCCCACCCTCAGGTATCATCTTTTCTCCTTTCCCTGGAGGCCCCAGTCTTCTCAGTCCTGTGCTGTGTGCTGGTGTCGGGATATACAGGATTATGACATCACAATCTCTTTTAAACATGAGGCATTTATTAAAGAAAATGAACACATGCCTCCACTCAGCTCCAGTCCCAGCTTGGTCTCCCTTGTTTACTAGGAACCACACGCTGCCTGGAACGCTATACATGACACTGCAACATCTAGTGGCTGAATACTCTAATTGCAAATAAATATAGACTAGGAAGTAAGGTGGGTTTTCCAGCTGGGAGTGGGTGATAGGAATGTTGGAGGAGTTTACAGGGAGGGAGTGCAGTCTAGTGGGTAGCACACCAGACATAGACTCTTGAAAGCTGAGTTTCATTCCCAGCTCAGATGGAAAACAAAATGTTCTGGTGAATTGAAAATTTAAAAAAAGTCATTTCAAGTTGAAACGAAAACTCATTTCAAAACAAAAACAAATCAAAATGTTTTGTTCAGAAAATGGAGAAATTGGCTGTTTCAAACATTTGGGTGGGCTTCAGAACCTGAACTGCAAGGTCCTCGTGGCTATTTTTAGCTCACGAACTCAATCCCTGCTGGCCCAAGTCTGTCTATTTGGGCTGGAAGGCTCACTCCAGCTGTCGTGTAGACATAACCAAAGAGACTGTCCTTTTCAAAGACTCATTAAATAAGACCCCAAGAAAAGGGAATGTAACTTTAAGTACTGGGCTGTGACTGAGTTATTGGGAGACCCAAAAGGGAACTGAGGGCAGGGTAGCGCAGACAAGAGTTAGGATGATACTTTCATGCCCCAGGCTCTTATCACGGCACCTTTCACCTCCTTGTTCCTGAGGCTGTATATCATGGGGTTGACCATGGGCGTGATGACGGCATAGAACAGGGAGATCATCTTGTCCTGCTGGGGTGAGTGGGTGGACCGGGGCCTCATGTACATAAATATGGCCGCCCCGTAGAAGAGTGAGACCACAGTCAGGTGGGAGGCGCAGGTGGAGAATGTCTTGCGGCGCCCGGTGGCCGTGCTGATCTGCAGGATGGTGGCCAGGATACGGGAGTAGGAGATGAAGACCAGCGAGAGGGGAATGATGAGGACCAGCACGGCCACGGCGAAGATGACCAGCTCGTTGACATAGGTGTCGGCGCAGGCCAGCTTCAGCACCTGGGGCGCCTCGCAGAAGAAGTGGTCGATGCAGTTGGGCCCGCAGAAAGGCACGTGGAAAGTGTAGACCGTCAGCACCACCGAGTGGAAGAAGCCGCTGACCCACGACCCTGCCACCAACTTGGCGCAGGCCTGGCGGCTCATCACCAGGGTGTAGTGCAAAGGGTTGCAGATGGCGACGTAGCGGTCGTAGGACATGACGGCCAGCAGGAAGCACTCGGTCACCCCGAAGGCAAAGAAGGCGTAGTTTTGGGTGGCGCACGCCAGCATGGAGATGGTGTGGGTGCGGCTCAGGAAGTGCGCCAGGAGCTGCGGCACCGTGCTGGAGATGTAGCAGATGTCAATGACCGAGAGATTGCGCAGGAAGTAGTACATGGGCGTGTCCAAGTTGGGGTCAGTGCTGGTGAGCGTGATGATGATCCCGTTGCCGGCCAGGGTGACCACGTAGATGGCCAGGAACAAGGCAAAGAGCAGCCCCTGGCTATTGGGGATACTGGCGAAGCCTAGCAGGACGAATTCTTTCACCGCCGTCCGGTTCTCACTGGCTGCCGACATCGGTCCCTTGCTGCAGGAAGGAAAAAGGGGGTGGCCATCACTGCTAAAGCTGGCTGGAAAACAAGAACTTTGGGGGTTCACCAAAATACCCAGCTTTTGGCATTTCTTTTCATTCCACATTGGAACAAAACCAAGGCCTATAAAAAAAAGTATGAAAAAAAACTTACGAGAGACCCACCCCAGAATAGCCAATAGAGGTGGTTATGGGGCTCACGTGGCACATGGGAGACCCAGGTTCAAATCTCTGTTGTGCTCTAACCACTGAACTACAGAGCCACCCTCTGGTTTGGTCTTCATGTCTCCCTTTGGAGCTGGTCCGCTTTGTATAAATAACTCAATATTCATTGGGTGTTAGGGAAAGAAGGAGTCCGTAGCCCAGGATTTGGGCACTCGCCTGCTAGGTGGGATGACTGGGGTCAAGTCATTCACACACGGCAGGGCTGGAACTTCAGCTCCCTTACACCAGGGGGCGCTCTAACATCTGGGCAATTGGCTGTACTTGAATGACTCCCGCCGCCCCCCACCAGCATTGCAATTCCAATTTTCCCTGGCGCCTAGTGGAATAAGTGGGGTTGCAAACACTTTCGAGGAGAGAGCGAAAATTCAAAGGAATCTTGATAAATTGGAGAACTGGCCTATAGACAACACAATGAAATTCAGCAAAGACAAATGTAAGGTGCTGCACTTAGGGAAGAAAAACCAAATGCACAAATACAGAATGGGGGATAACTGGCTTGGCAGCAGCACTGCTGAGAAGGATCTGGGAGTTGTGGTGGATGACAATCTCAACATGAATCAGCTATGCGATGCTGTTGCAAGAAAAGCCAATGCAATTTTGGGTTGCATTAACAGAGGCATAGCCTGCAAGTCCCAGGAGGTGATAGTACCCCTCTACTCAGTGCTGATCAGGCCTCAGCTGGGGTACTGTGTTTAACACTGCTGTATAGGAAGGATGTAGAAAACTGGAAAGGAGCCAGAGGCAAGCAACAAAGTTGCTGAAAGGGATGGAATGCCAGCCCTATGAGCAAAGGCTGAAGGAACTGGGTATGTTCAGTTTGGAAAAGGGGAGATTAAGGGGGGGACATGATAGCGGTCTTCAAATACTTGAAAAGCTGCCATAAAAAGATGGAGAAAAGTTGTTCTCTCTTGTCTCAAAGGGCAGGACAAGATGCACTGGGTTCAAACTTGAGCAGAACAGATTTAAATGAAATCTCAGGAAAAACTTCCTAATGGTAAGAACAGTAGGACAATGGAACAGACGCCTAGGGAGGTCCTGGAAGCTCCTTCACTGGAGGTTTTCCAAAGGAGGCTGGAGCCATCTGTCTTGGATGCTTTAGACCCAACAAATCCCGCCTCTTGGAACGGGGTTAGACTAGATGACCCTTGCGGTCCCTTCTCACCCCATGGCTCTCTGATTCTATAAGGGAGAACATCACAATGCTCAAAGCTGCACACCTCAGCTTCTGCATGATTCCCTGCCTCTCCATACTCACTCCCTTGCTACAGGAAGTGGGCTGAGGGTGAACATCGCAGCACGCAAAGAGGCTCAAAGCCACCTCCCTCTGCTTCTCTAAAACGATTTGCCTTGGCCACTAACCTCCCGCTGCCAAGAGCGGAAGGAATGGTGACCACTGCAGCAAGCTAAACACTCCAGCTTCTCTCAATAATTCCACACCCCTTCTGCCTTCTCATCGTCCTCCTGCTTCTGAGAGCGCAACTCAGAAGAGCATCATAGCACATGGTGATGCTGAGAGCTACCCACTTTCAGATTGCCCCCTTCCCCCTCACTGCTCCCCGGCTGCAGAGAGTGGACTGAGGGTGAACATCAGCCACGGCAAAGGAAGATGATCCAAGTGACACACTCCTACTAGAAAGTTTGTGGACAATACCAAGCTGGGAGGGGTTGTAAGCGCTTTGGAGGACAGCATTAGAATTCAAAATGACCTTGACAAAGTGGAGGAATGGCCTGAAGTAAATAGGATGGAATTCAAGAAGGACAAATGCAAAGTAACCCCACTTAGGAAAGAACAATCAGGTGCACACATACAAAAAGGAGAAAGGACTGCCTAGGAAACAGTACTGCCGAAAAGGATCTGGGGGTTAGAACGGATAACAAATTAAATACGAGTCAGCGATGTAATACTGTTGCCAAAAAAAGCAAACATCACTCTGGGATGTATTAACAGGAGTGTCGTGAGCAAGACACAAGAAGTAATTCTTCTGCTCTACTCAACACTGATAAGACCTCAACTGGAGTATTGTGTCCAGTTCTGGGCACCGCACATCAGCGAAGATGTGGACAAATTGGAGAAAGTCCAGAGGAGAGCAACAAAAATGACTCAAGGTCTAGAAAGCGTGACCTGTGAGGAAAGATTGAAAGAATTGGGTTTGTTTAGTCTGGAGAAGAGAAGACTGAGGGGGGCACATGATCACAGTCTGCAAGTATGTCAAAAGTTGTTATAAACAGATGGGTGATTAAATTGTTCTCCTTAAACACTGAGGACAGGACAAGAAGAAATGGACTTACATTGCAGTAAGGGAGGTTTAGATTGGCCATTAGGGGGTGAGGGATAGTTCAGTGGTTTGCACATTGGCCTATTCAACCTAGGGTTGTGAGTTCAATGCTTGAGGGGGCCATTTAAGGAACTGGTATAAAAACCTGCCTGGAGATTAGCCCTGCTTTGAGCAGGGGGTTAGACTAGATGACCTCCTGAGGTCCCTTCTAGCCCTGATATCATATGATTAGAAAAAACTTCCTAACTGTCAGGGTGGTTAAGCACTGGAATAAATTGTGTAGGGAGATTGTGGAGTCTCCATCATTGGGGATTTTTAAGAGCAGGTTAGACAAACACCTGTCAGGAATGGTTTTAATACTTAGTCCTGCCTCAGGGCAGGGGAGTGGACTAGACTAGACTAGATGACCTAACAAGGTCCCTTCCACGCCTACATTTCTATGATTTTATAGATGATTCTGCCACTCTCAGAATTTCTTCCCTGCTACCAAGGGTGGAATGAGGAGCGACATCACACAGCACATGGTGATTTTCTTCGCATGTCGGATGTGGATGGAGAGCAACAACTGTAATTTTCCATTTAGGTGGTTAAGCCAGATCACATGACGATGCTCAAAGCTAAATGTTCCTGCTTCTCTATATATGATCCCCCCCCCCACGCACATACACTTCCTGCCATTCCCCCCTGCTGCAGGGAATAGAACGAGGGTGAATATCTCTCAAAGGAAACCCTCCGATTTATCCAGCCAAACTAGCTACCCAGCCGCTGTTGAGGTCTCACTGCAGGGATTTTGGGGGCCTGACTACATGAGAGGACATCTTCTAGAGAGAGTCGGCTAAGCTGCCATGAAATCTGGTCTGAACCATAGTGTGGAGCCAGGTTTTTAGGTGCCCTGATGCATTTATATTGAACCGGGCCAAGAATATGGAATATGTTGCAGGGAAAACAGAACAGCCTCTACCTTCATTGCATTCGGGGCTAAGTGTAACCCCAGGTTGCCCCACAACTCAACCCTTTCCCCCACAGATTCAGTCTTGTCACACAACACCCTCAGCCTGCTGCTTGGAAGCAGGGAGAAAATATGGTCATTGGTTTTGTAATGGGAGGGGCTCAGATTAGAGTTGGTCAGAAATTTTTCATCTCAACTTTTTTTTCTGGCAAAAAATGCCTTTTTTGGTCACAACTGAAATGTTTCCAGAAAGTGTCAATTTTGATGAAATTTTGTTTAGGAAAAAACAAAAACCCCTAAATGAAGCATTTTGATAATGATGATATGTCGTCTTTGGAGATTTTCAGAAGGGAACGTTGTGTTTTTTTTCCTTTCCAAATGCCTTTTTTGAAAACCAAATTTATTGTTTTTCCACAGAAAACAAAAACTAAAAAGTTTTGAAAGGTTGAAACTGGAATAAAATGTTGCAATTTTATCAGAAAGATTCGATCAACCCCAAACAAATTTATTTCGGAATTCAATTCCAAATTTTGGAACAGAAAACACTCTGGATCTGAGAGTGAGGGGGGAAAAGAGAGAGAGAGAGAGAGAGAGAGAGAGAGAGAGAGAGATGGGTGTATGGGGATAGATAGATAGATAGATAGATAGATAGATAGATAGATAGATAGATAGATAGATAGATAGATAGATAGATAGATAGAGGGGGTGGATGAGGATAGACTCATAGACTCATAGACTCATAGACTTTAAGGTCAGAAGGGACCAATATGGTCATCTAGTCTGACCTCCCGCATGATGCAGGCCACAAAAGCTGACCCACCCTCAACAGAATCTTCCAGCCTGCGACCCCTGCCCTATGCTGCGGAGGAAGGCGAAAAACCTCCAGGGCCTCTGCCAATCTACCCTGGAGGAAAATTCCTTCCCGACCCCAAATATGGCGATCAGCAGAACCCCGAGCATACAGGCAAGATTCTACAGCCGGACCCTCATTTTACCCGCGATGGCACGTTAATGCCTAATTGACTAAAATCACGTTATCCCTTCAAACCATTCCCTCCATAAATTTATCAAGCCTAATTTTGAAGCCAGAAAGGTCTTTCGCCCCCACCGTTTCCCTCGGAAGGCTGTTCCAAAATTTCACCCCTCTGACGGTTAGAAACCTTCTTCTAATTTCAAGCCTAAACTTCCCCACGGCCAGTTTATATCCATTCGTTCTCGTGTCCACATTACTACTGAGCTGAAATAATTCCTCTCCCTCCTTGGTATTAATCCCTTTGATATATTTAAAGAGAGCAATCATATCCCCCCTCAGCCTTCTTTTGGTTAGGCTAAACAAACCGAGCTCCTCGAGTCTCCTTTCATAGGAAAGGTTTTCCATTCCTCGGATCATCCTAGTGGCCCTTCTCTGTACCCGTTCCAGTTTGAGTTCATCCTTTTTAAACATAGGAGACCAGAACTGCACACAGTACTCCAAATGAGGTCTCACCAGCGCCTTGTATAATGGAAGCAGCACCTCCCTGTCCCTACTAGAAATACCTCGCCTAACGCATCCCAAAATCACATTAGCTTTTTTCACAGCCACGTCACATTGCCGACTCATAGTCATCCTGCGATCAACCAGGACTCCGAGGTCCTTCTCCTCCTCCGTCACTTCCAACCTATGCGTCCCTAACTTATAACTAAAATTCTTATTAGTCATCCCTAAATGCATCACCTTACACTTCTCACTATTAAATTTCATCCTATTATTGTTACTCCAATTTACAAGGTCATCCAAGTCTCCCTGCAGAATATCCCGATCCTTCTCCGAATTGGCAATACCTCCCAACTTTGTGTCATCCGCAAACTTTATCAGCCCACTCCTACATTCGGTTCCGAGGTCAGTAACGAATAGATTGAATAAAATCGGACCCAAAACCGAACCTTGAGGAACCCCACTGGTGACCTCTGTCCAACCCGACAGTTCACCTTTCAGTACTACCCGCTGCAGTCTCCCCTTTAACCAGTTCTTTATCCACCTCTGGAATTTCATATCGATCCCCATCTTTTCCAATTTAACCAATAATTCCTCGTGCGGGACAGTATCAAACGCTTTACTAAAATCGAGGTAAATTAGATCCACCGCATTTCCTTTATCTAGAAGGTCTGTTACCTTCTCAAAAAAGGAGATCAAGTTGGTTTGGCACGATCTGCCTTTCGTAAACCCATGTTGTAATTTGTCCCAATTGCCATTCACCTCAAGGTCCTTAACTACTTTTTCCTTCAAAATTTTTTCCAAGACCTTGCATACTA